>NC_062995.1:4714802-5023852 GCF_023078275.1 Leguminivora glycinivorella | reverse complement strand
ATTTTATCGACTATCGATTGAACTGAAATTATTGAGTGATTGATTGAAAAGAATCCGATTGAGTTGTTTTCGTCGTAAGTAAGACGAGGATACTTCTTTATCCATTTGTTGACTGTTTTTCGTTTTAGATTAACCATTTTTTTTCAAATGTTTTTGCAAGAGGACTAGTGACAAAAAATGGTAATCAAATGTTATACAATTTACTTTTAATCTAGTCAAAGAGGTCAAAATCTTCTCGAATCTTCTCGGTCGAATGGCTAATCAGAGGTCAAATAAAAGGCAGAAATTTACAAAGGTGACTGTTTTTATCGATAGCTGAAAATGTCGATAAAATTTAACGTTCCAACTCTATTGACGTTTGATTTCTTGCCATGAGCAATTCCGCCCTCTGATCATCACATTTTTGAATTTTATCAAACTTCCTTCGTGCTAAATTGTGGTTCTTAAGATCTTCGAAAAGTAGCACTTTGATGTTAAAGAGTTTCACTTTTTCGTTTTCTCAGCATATCACGCGAAAGATCAGGCACGAGAGCCACAGTACAACACAAGAAGTTCCAATGGTTAACGTTAAGCACTTTTCGCCAGTCAGCCTGTTCAGTTTGGAGATGGCGAGCGTGAAGTTACTCGAGTTGGTAACAGCTTCATGATGGTTTCCACAAGAAGGTGATCGCCTGGATACGAGAGGGGACGAGTAGATCTTCTCGAAGAACTCGAAGATATCTAGAATTATTATAAAGAATCATTTAAGAACTGCTTTCAAAAAAACGTCAAAAGAATGTAAAATTGATAGTTTTAGTCGGTGAAATACTACAACTTTCCGTTATCCAATAGATTTATTTAATTCAAGTTCCAGTTAGAGCATCTTATTATCTTGATTTTTATAAGACTGGATTTTTTGAAAACTAACTCACTAAATTAATTATGAATTTTTCTCTAATGCACGTTTAGAAAAACGCACGTATAGAGCTGAATCAGTCGATTACTTATTTGTAAAATTTGGACAATTTTGAATATTAAAACGGGTAAATTTATAATTCGTATATCTGTACCACAATCATTTCGAGGCTAGATTTTTATTTTAAGTTTTTGAAAAAGAGTAAACTAGCCTAAGGCGAATTCAATTTTTCAGAAATTACCTAAAATTAAGTGACAATTTCTTTGAAAATCTACATCAAATCAAGATAAGTTTTGTACTAAATTAATCTACAACGTTTACTTAAATTGCTGTTATGCCTTAGTGATTATAAATTACTATTATTGATTTTTGCCAATTTTTGAAAACGAGCCTTCACCGGTACAATTATTACCACTTTTGGGCATTTTCTCATATTTTGTTAGACCAAGTAGAAAAAGTCCTATAATGTGATATATATATTTATAAACTACTCGCAAAGCCCTTTAATTTGATACCACACACGGTATGATCGAGCGCTCGGTTGCGATTTCACTATTTTTAACTTTACGAAAGCCCTCTTAATTATAACCTGATAGCTCCCGGCGTACATACAAAGAAAGTTTCAAAATAAATGAAATCAGGAAACAATTGACGTGGGTCTTATAAAATAAACGTGTCACTTAATTCGTAAAGTAGGAGCAAATCCGGCTTTCACAGGTAGAGGCTTTACAATCGTGAAAGTTGATAACTAAAATAAAAAAGTGACTTCTTACCAGTCACGGTGATGTAAGTAATTTATGGTCTCCGTATGCCTCCTATTGCTGTAAAAAAGTTTTTTATATTAAACAAAAAATATAATTTTCTTATTCTACAAAAAAAAACTAAGTTCCTTATTTTATACGGAATAGAAGAAAGTAAAGTTGGAAGATTTTAATTTTAATAAAGTTACGTGAACTCCCATGCTTGACATGGCTCTAAGGCTGTGCAAGAATACAATTTAAGAAATAATTAATATATGACTTTACATTTGGTAGAGGTTGTATTCGATGAGAAGGTTCTAAAGAAATTCCGATGCGATATCGTCATGTCCCGACTTCGTCGGACTTTCTTCAGAAGCACCATTGTCGACACTGAAATAATGTGGAAAAATGTGAAAGCATGGAAAATGTTTTTCCCTCACTACCTCGGAAACACGTATTTTGTCCTTTAATACCAGCGATGGGTAAAAACGCATTTTATCCACATTTAGTGGGTAAAGTAATTTGACCTTGAATAAAGTCAAATTAACTGCTTTAAAATTGATAAAAGTAGTTGAATCTAGTAATAAAGATGATTTACCACCTGTGGAACTACTGGAAGCAGTGATAAACGCACTTTTTGCGTTGTAGTTTCCTCGCTATAGTGAGGGGAAAGGAAGTTTGTGTTACACTCGGGTGCAAATGTATTTTACTTCTCGTGTGTTCAAAAAACTCGCAAGTTCAGGATTCTATTCTCGAACCACTCGCTTCGCTCGTGGTTCAACTATAGAATCCTTTCACTTGCTCGTTTTTCAATTCCACACTCGGCGTTAAAATACAACTTTGCTCCCTTGTATAACAAATAACTATTTTTTTTTAAATGTATTCATGCTAACTGTATTACGATGCTGAATTACGCTTTATCTATGATAAAATTAATCAAATTTTGCTTGGGGTTTTGAATTTTTATTTTAATCTCATAAATTAAACAATCGTTGTGTCGCTACTCACATTTCCTCTTGGTCAATTTCTTTTGAGCTGCACGTTGGCATCCTGTACATGTGGTCTTGGTCTCTGTGATCTCCAGCAGAGACTCCATGAAGGTAAGCGCGTCGATCCTCTTGGATATCTTGTTTATCCTCTTTATAGAGGGTCACGATGTCTGGAATAAGTGTTTTAGTTAGGAGTTATCCCTTTCTCAGTGGATTTGCAAAAAAAATGTGTACCTAATGAAAATAAAAATAAAATCTGGGAATAGATACTATTTTCTACCATTCACACTTCAGTGCCAAACCGCAGTGGATAGTTTGTTGGGAATTTTAATGACCTTGGAAGTTACGAAATTCGCTTCGATTGGGATTCGCCTTGTAGAACGAGTTGTTGATTGAAACAATTTAAACGTCTACTACAGTAAATTGTTGGCCAGTAGATATTATTGCCCGAATGCAATGCCGCCAGCCTTCTGGGCACCCTACCAACTGGCTGGTCTGGACTTATGTTCTACGTTTTAATAGCGAGGTTTTATTTTATAGGTAGATTTGGGGTTTAGTTGTAGTTTAATTAATTAGTTCATAGCATAGTTTTATTTGTTGTTATTTTAATATGTATTTTTTAAAGTGAAATAAATATTTTTCTGCCAGAATTTTATAAAATACAAAATTTTTTAAACTTTTGATTTAATCTGTGGATACTTACTGTCAGATCTCGAAAGAAAACTTCGTAGAAGATGGTTTGAATTTCTGGAAATATTGCGGCGACCTGTGATCTTGTACAGCGTCTCAATCTACCACTTTGAGACTCCAAAACATGACAATTTTGTTACAAAAATATTCCTGTATTTGAGATATTTTTTATTTACATTTTTTTTAAAATGAACAATAATAACAATAAACTCTGATACTAAAATCGATGTCAGAACTAGATAAATTATAAGACGCGGAAAAAACAACCTTGGCTGCAATAAATCTTAAGTTCTACTTGATAATGTTTTCACAAATATTTGAATTTTATTTGGAGTATTGTAATAAATAATAAGAAAAACTTACTGAGTTTGTTACATATCGTGGGGTCAGTTCTTCCAATGCGTATTTGAATTCTGAAAAAAAAAATGCATTTATAACAGTGCACGATAAGGAGTGTGCGTGGGTTGAATAGTTATGTTTCAAAAATGGTTATTATTTAGATTACATTTATTTGTTAGTTTAGTAAAATACCATATTAAGTAAACTTAATACTAGAAGAAAAATGAAAAATAGCAAGAGATTTTAAAAAATCCGCTTTAGAAATATGTCAGTTTGTCTCCCCATTGCACGGTAATTTACGTCTTTGTGTCCAGTGATCTTCTTCTTGATGATGATGGCGATGTTCTTGGGAGAACTTCTTCTCACCCATAATCCGGTTGAATTCGACGATGCCCTCTCCCAAGTCTGAGAAACGTTTTGTGCACTAAATTATAAAAAGACCAACGAACTTAGTTTTAGCTCATGTGTACCTACCATTTTACCTATTTTTTTTCTTGTGCACCTAAAAAACTTTATCCTTACGTAACATACAAAACAAAGAAATAGTGATGAGTTAAAATAAGTTTTTCTTTATACAATGATTTTGCATCAAATTATTAGATTCGCAGATCTTTTTGTGATAAATTTAAGTATTTCTAAAAATATATCCATGCAGTCTAAAAATTACAACCACTTTTACATGATTTAAACCAACTAAATACTACATTGATTACCTATTTACTCCCTTCAACGAAAAATAAACCTCAGAAGTTTATTTTCAAAATCTAAATGATTACTTACCACTGGTTCTAGTCACCGAGATAAGGAGGTTTGAGGCAGCCCTTCAGATCTGAAAATTAAAGCAGGATAGTATATAGTCTTATTAAATTTAACCCATGTGTTTAAAAAAAATAAGCGTAGCACATTAAAATATTGATCGTTTACACATTAAATATTGATTATATTAGTTAATTAAATGTTTCAGTTAGTTATGTGCGGCGTTTGGACTAGAAACGTTGCCTTTATGAGCAGCTGTCTAATTTAAGCGCCTCATATAGATACTGCGAGTACGAATTTCATTCACTGGATTTAACATTATTGAAAACTTATTTTGACAAAATTTATTGTACACCCAATCACACGTCCCCTCTGTTTTGAATAATTTTAGAGTATTTTTTTAAATCTCTACTTCTCACTTCATTTTTAAATAATAAGAAAAAAATCGACATACTGAATATTCTGATGCAAAAATTTCCATATTGAATAGTCCTGTGCCTAAATAATAATGTGATTATTTCTGGATATTTACCAATTTTCAGAGCATCAGCACTCCGAAGACCTTAGGAATTCAAGTGCCGACCTTCTCCTCCCTGTCCAGTTTGTCCACCTGAATACGTATACCGTCCACACCTAAAATAAAAAAAATATTTAATTATAAAGATGGATAAACATGGAATAAATAAAGCTCAATGTCTCAATTTGTCAAGTTTTTTTATGTAATATTATGGCATATTAACTCTAAAAAGAACATAATATTATATTAAAATAAAAACTAAACTATTAAATCTGAAATTATTCTAAAAATTAAGATTAAAATAAAATTAAAAAAATTAAAATTTAACTAAATAAATCTAAAAATTAAACTAAAATATGTGAAGTTTGGGTATAAAATTCCACGTTTTGTACACAATAATATTGAATAGGCACACATTGAAGGTCATTACCGGATCTATTAGACTTCAAGCATGCTGTTTATCGGTAGAGATACAAAACATCGATAAGAGTCAAAATTTATATTTGGGCTGATTTCAATTTTGTTATTAGAGCATTTCTTTTTTGCCAATATTTTTTTTATTGTTTTAGAAAATTTTAGGTCAATTGTACTCAGAATCACGAGAACTTTCAATCTCACTGGGAGACAAAAAGTGTCCAAGAATTTCCATACATTTTTGTTACTTTCCTCCTTTGTTACCCCATACAACGCATGTACTGCGAAAAAACGGTAATAAATAAGAAAAAAATCGTATGGGATTGCGTCTTTTAACTACTAGGGATTGAAAAAGGCTAGTAATTCTTGAGTAGAAATAGCATTTTTTTTTTTTTTTTTCAAAAATATCAACTTCATAAAAGTTGCAAAAAAAAAAACACTTCTTTGAAAACTCAAACTTACCGTTAGTGTGAGCAACGTCTCTCAAAGAAATCGGCTATTTCATGGGCATCTGAAAAAGTTAAATTAGGGTATGATTATTAAAAAAATATGCGTTCTAAAGTAGTTATTTATTGTTATAAAAAATTATTGTACATTAACATTAATAACAAATGATCTTGATTAATAATTCAAGTTTCAAGTTCTTGATTTAAATTAAGAAAATAACTGGCATAGAATCATAAACGAAAGAATAAGAGGCAAGTACATTGTTTTTCAGTGACTTGGTTACAAATCAAAACATATTTAATAAAGGTTTATTAGTGCAATGTAGTTTATTTGTAAACAATAAAGTTTTTTTATTTAATAAAGGTTTTATAATGAATATTGTATTTTGAAATAATTGTAATTTAATAAGAATACCTCTTGCCACTGGAGATCTTCTCAAGAATCTCGTAGATGGCATCAAAGTCAACATGGCCCGTGAGGACCTCCAAAATCGCGTACGCCTTGAATACATCTGCAGAAACAATAAATAATTAAATATCATCATTAATAACGGAGATATACTTAAGGACATTTATGAGTAACGTCTGTAACTCTGTATAAACCTATACTTTTTATATTTTGGCCGTACATGGACTGCCACATCCTAATTTAGATGGTTAGATTTACTTATTATAGAATTCGTAGAGCGATAAAGAATAATATAGAAATAGATATAAAGAGAATGAATGGTTACTGCGGTATTCAAAAGAAAGAAATCTTACCTTTTTCGTTTGTCAGCAATTGCAGGATTTCTACAAATATCTCGATCACTGGAAAATATAAATTCTGTTTTTAATAAGATTTAATAAGGAATAAAAATACATACATACAAATCATATAAATACATCTAATAGCTTTTTTTTTTTTAAAGTACATGCATGAAATAAGGAACAAATAAAATTATTTTATGAATATTTACTTTAATATATATATAAAAAATAATTTTGTTTCCTTATTAGTGTGTTACTTATTTCACTAATAAAATTCAAAAATAAAATAAATATTTAGTTTTATTACTAGTTTAAATTTTGAATTTCAGGCCTCACTGAGAATTAGCGTCCTAATTCTCAGGACTATTAATAATATCAGGACTTGTAATATTCAGGACTCATTTTGCGGCTAACTGAGCAATGAGGACAGACATTTATATTTCTTTTTGAATATTATTTTTTGTTTTTTGTTTCGTTTTTGTACTTATTCTTTTTTTTTTATCTTAATAGCAATTATTCTCTCCTTTAGAATTTCACTATAAAAGGTTAATATATAAACAGGAAGTATAATACTTACAAGCAGATCCTTCCAGCTGTTTCATGAAGGAAATGACGTACTTCCAGTCTCGGGAGCCGCGGCATCCTTTGATGAATTCTATCAACTTTCTGCGATCTGGAATCAATTTAATACACAGTTCGTTTAAAGTATTAATAATAACGGACTTACAGCATGTCTATATCCAGCCCACTACGACTTCGATCTCTTCAAATCAAGAAGTGAAATGACATTTTTGGTGTATGCTTCATCGTAGACTTCAGGTGAGGTTGTGGTCAAATGATTTACCCGTTTCTCATTAAAAAAAGATGTTTTATTGTATTGACTATTTAGTTTTCAGGTTTGTAAAACTGCGATTTTTCTACGTTCCAATATTGGAACTATACTAGACCCTACTACTATATAAATACTACTATATAGTAGTAGGGTCTTTTGGGAAATGAGAATACTTACTTGAAATTATCGGATAATTCCGGGAACAGATTAAAAATTAAGTAAGTAATTACGTATAGTATACTTATATTTTTTTGGAAACATCCGATATTTTGATATATTTGAACTATTAATATAATTGGCCTAACATAAATTGTCGAAGCTTAAAGTAACAAAATAACAAATCATTGCATATGCATATTTATTAGTAAATTATATACATACCTGTAATCTTGCGGACCCTTTCGCAATATTTCATAGCCCGTTCAATATCTGAAAAGTAAAATGTGTAAATTCAGTCACGGCGCTGCAACAGATTTTTATTCATCTATTTTGATATTTATTATACGTAATTCATATATTTTTAATTTAATTAAATGTAGGTATAAATAAAATGAGAATGTTATGGTCTACAACTTCCTATATTTTACATTTATCCATGTATTATCTTATTTGTTTCAACAACAATTGAATCGGCAGTAAGTTCGCCTATTGTACGGTGTATTTCTTTTGTGCAATAAAGATTAAATAAATAAACAAATAATATATCGCCTGTTGTACCATGTATTTTGTTCAATAAAGATTAAACAAATAGTATATCTCTGTCATGACGAGGCACCTACAGAAAAATACACTTGCCTTCTTTAAGGGCGCTAGAGTAAAACTATAGTATATTGAGTAATCAATTTTAGTGTAATTGATTACCCATCTAGAACAATTTTTTCTTTGTAATAAAGTTTTATTCACATTCAAATATTTATTTATTATAGGTTTTTAGGGTCTAAATAAATATATAGTTTACATATTTTCTAAATATGTTGTAATCTAAATGGGTTGTGTCTAGTGGTAATGACATGGTAATGACGTTAGCCGCGTAAGCTGAAGACCCGGGTTCGATTCCCGACTCGGCCACCAGTGGGCCTTGTAATTTTTTCCTTTCGTGTATGATATCTATTTCAAATTTATGTATTAGTGTATTAGTAATTCTTTCTCTAAATAATTTAATTAACGTCTTGTATATCATATTCTCGTATGACGAAGACATTTTTTTTAAACGGAACAAAAAATATTATATTCTAATAACAATAAATCTATATTTGACCGCCATTTTTCTTTATTGCCTGGCCGCTAGGACATAGACCCAAAATTTTGTCTTAAAAACGTATTTCTCTTCAACAGACTTCACGTGAATTCTCGACAAACATTGAGGTAAATTATATATTGCGCACAAACAACAAGACAATGTGGAACCAGCTACTTTATCATCTTTTAACAATAATTTTCTGGACATTTATTACCTCAATTTATCGTTTAATCGCTATTTGTCCAGCTGCGCGCGCGCAAGGACGGGCGTAGAGCGAAACGCCTGTTCAAATATAATTGTTATTGGAAAATGGCGAATTTGCTTTAATTAACGTCATTATGTGTTTAATTATGTGATGGAAAAATGCGCATTGCGCACTTGCTCGGTTTGTGAGTAAAAGGCCTTTTGGCAAAAATGTTGTCGAGTTATAACAGTTTATGATACGTACAAAATTTACATAAATTTATATTATATGTCCAAAATAAATAGAAATAAGAGATTGTAAAAAATATTTAACATGTTCCGAACTTGCATACACATGATGAAAAAATAGATTTAGATTTTTTAAATCATAAAATCTTTTCTTAATTAAAATGTTTGGCCTTAAGCACTGGTAAACCGAATCTTTTATTACTACGGGGCGAATCTAAGTTTATTAATTATTAACATTAACATTGAAACGTTTAATTTTAGATTTATTTAGTTTAATTTAATTTTATTTTTAGTTTAATTTTAGATTTAATAGTTTAGTTTTATTATGTTGTATCAAAAGAATAAAATTAACGTTTATTAAAATAACAAAGTGTTACATGTTATTCTGGTCCCCACACAGCCTGTCCTGTGGCGGACATAAAACGTAAACAGTGTTTACAATTGAAACAAACAGCTAGATGTGGGGGGGGGGGGGGGGAATATTTTAAAAGCTTAAGATTTTTTTTAAATTAAAGCTAAATTTTTTATTTGTGTGTCAATAAATGTTTTCTTATTAAATTAATCAAGATTATCAGTTGCCAGGACATAGAGAGTAGATAGCCTTATTAACCTCCTTCATTCAGCTGGTATCAGTGTGGCATGAAGTAGCAATGAGATTATAGACAATGGCTAATTATGCAATCATGTCGATGTATAATATGACTAATAACATGTATCTATTTCTGTAGTGACTCATAAAAAACAATCTGTTATTCTGAATACGCACCTACTACTAATGATGTGTAAATATTATTTGTACCTAATCATAAATTAATGAGGTTATATATGAACAGAATTTATGTGCACAAGGCACAAGGAAATTGAAAATGTATAAGGGGTCATTTATTTATTATCTACAACACAGCAACAGAGAGAGGTTGAGGGGGTCCTCCCAAATTATGACCGAACAAATTAAGAGCTAACTTCTTCCAGGGAGTCCAAAAACTCTTCAACTCTAACTTTGATGTGAATTAGTTGATGGACAACACAACGTCTGTACATACCTCTTTCTCCGGTCAGCTCGAAAAAGAATATCGCTGCCCTGCTTGACATCTGAAATAGAAAGAAGGTCATTTTGATCAATAGTTTCATATTTAATCTTTTGCACGCCAAGAACAACTAAAGCACAGTATAATAAAAGAGTACTATCGTACAGTATGGCCACTCCCGCTCCCCGCTGAAAGTGCCGCCCACCCCTCTCGGTTACCTCACAGTTATCGCCTGTCAAAAACATGAACAGTCGACCTGTCATATTTCACTCATACAAGCATAGTACGCGTTCACCTACACGAGCTAAGACTGTGTGCTAGGAATGCGCCTCTTTCAATATATTTGATCGCCAGTGTCCGAGGTGTGACTAAAGGTAGCACCGGATCTAGCTTTTTTGAGGTGCAAAAACCAAAGAATGTCAAATGTGGCGCCCCTTCTAAATTTGGTGCCCGGGACATAGGTTCCCGCTTCCCCTCTAGGTCCGGGCCTGCCTAAAGATGCTGTGACTACCGCGCTAGGGACACCTGTAGGTATTATAGAGACCAAAGTAATTGATGGTTTCGATGGTTTCATTTCAAGAAGGTTTTACTTTTGGTCGCTTGGGCTCGTGAGTTTGGCGGTCAGGTGACATCTTTGTTAATAACGTAAAGCGATCATGTAGGTACGCCATGCACTTTTGCAGCTGAAAGCGCTGGTGGCCTAGCGGTAAAAGCGTGCGACCTTTAATCCAGAGGTCGCGGGTTCGAACCCCCGGCTCGTGCCAATGAGTTTTTCGGAACTTATGTGCGAAATGTCATTTGATATTTGCCAGTCGCTTTTCGGTGAAGGAAAAATTGTGAAGAAACCGGACTAATTCCAATGAGGCCTAGTTACCCTTTGGGTTGGAAGGTCAGATGGCAGTCGCTTTCGTAAATAAAACACTGCCTACGCCAAATCTTGGGATTAGTTTTCACAGCGGACCCCTGGCTCCCATGAGCCGCGGCAAATGCCGGGATAACGCAAAGAGGATGATGATGACTTTTGCAGCTGATAGATGCAGTCATTGCAGAGAAAAGTATACTCCCTACATAGAAATTTGTATGCAAGGGGGTATCCTTTACTCTGCAGCTGACTGTGTGTTTGATCTGCATAGATGTGTTAGTAAATATGTAGATTACCTTTAAATCCAAAGAGTCTGCTGATAAGATCCTCGGCGGCATCCTTGATTCCCTCAACAACTGCAAATTAGAAATGGCTCAGCTTAAGGATATGTAGGTACTCAATGTACTCATTATGTAACACATTCCTATGTTATAAGTATTCTAATGTAATAGTACATTGTGCAACAAGGGGAGTGAAGTTACACACAATGTTTTTCATCACACTCGCAATGTAAAAAATATGTAAATTGATGTAAAAAAAGTTAAGTACGGTACAAGAAATTTCATTATTCCCTTGGGAGAACGATTTTTCTATAACTCACGCTCCGCCTGCGTGCAATAGCACATTTAAAGTGTGGGTGTGATGAAAAATGTATTCCATGCTTATTCTTTATTTGTAGTGATTTTATTTTATTTTATATGTATAGGTACCTTAATTAGCATGCCACAAAAATAATGAATTTTTTGAAGTCTTAATTTTAAAATTTATTACACTGATTAAATAACTGTGACCATAGGATGACTCATGCTTCTGATTAAAATTATGTAACTTTGGCGAAATTTAAAATAAATCAAAATTTATACCATACTTACTCGGTAGAGGTCTTAGTGGGATTCTCGGTAGCTGCGGCTCCGGAAGGTGCGGTAAATGCGGTCTTAGAGGTCCAACAGGCGGGTGCGGTCCGGCGGCCAATGCGGTCTCTCAGACCGATGTGGCGGCTTTGGTCCCACTGGCTTAACCGGTGGTACTGGACCTAGCGGCCATTGGGGGTTAACTGGTTCTGGGCCAAGTGGCCGTTGTGGGTTCACTGGTGGTTGTGGCCACTGTGGGTTGACTGGTGGTGCTGGCCACTGTGGGTTGACTGGTTGCTCAGGGCCTGCTGGCCACTGAGGTCCGATTGGTCGCTGGGGTTGTTGTGGTCGCTGTGACTTGGCGAACAGGTCTACGTTCGCTACTCCTGGGATGGAAACGTCTACTTCTGGTAGGTTTAAGTCTGGGAGTGCTCTGATGCTAACTGGAGGCACTGGGGCGACTGGGCGCCTTGGGCCAGGTGGGTTGAGTCCTGGACCTGTCGAGATTACTTTCAATAAGTAATGTTAATTTTCAGAAAGTACTTTTAATGGCTTCCTTATCGTATCAATAAAAAATACTAGCATCATTAGAAAAAGCCTTATTAAGGTTTTAAGCCGCCATTAGTTCATGTTCAGTTTACAAATAACACAATTTATTACTTCGATGCTTTGAAGGGGAAAATAATATTATTATTTTATATAAAAAAACTGTTTGCCCTTCTTGTACATCAACGATAAACGCCTAACAAGAAAAGATAAAACCTCAAGCTTATAAGCTTATAAGCTTACCTATAGGTAGTTCTGACAAAATCACAACGCAATTCAAAAAGAACTCTCACCTTTCCTGTGCTCTCCAAATCTATTCTCCCTCTCACTCTCTCTAAACTCCCTCTTCGAGCTCTCTTTCTGATCTCTCTCAAAGCTAGAGTGCTTCTGCGATTTCCTGGAGCTCTCTTCCTGGTCTCTCTCGAAGCTAGAGTGTTTCTCCAATTTCCTGGAGCTCTCTTTCTGGTCTCTTTTGAAGCTAGAGAGCTTCTGCGATTTCCTGGAGCTCTCTTCCTGGTCTCTCTCGAAGCTAGAGTGCTTTTCAGATTTCCTGGATCTCTCTTCCCTGGTCTCTCTCGAAGCTAGAGTGTTTCTCAGATTTCCTGGATCTCTTCCTGGTCTCTCTCGAAGCTAGAGTGCTTCTGCGATTTCCTGGAGCTCTCTTCCTGGTCTCTCTCGAAGCTAGAGTGCTTCTCCGATTTCCTGGAGCTCTCTGAGTCTATCTCGATCTCTTTGTTCCTTGTGTTTCGTTCGTGTTTCGTTCTCTTTACTTCCACTTCTTCGGTCTCTTCTTGCTCGACTTCTTTGTGACGAACATGGCGGTGTCTCTTCCTGCGGCGGCCGCCTGTAAATATTTTAACTATGTATAACCTGTGAATATTAAAACTATTGTACCTAGTACTAGTTAAGTACCTAGCAGAGGCAGCTGGTGAAAATTTCTGTTAGGCAACACCAAAGTAAAAAGAAACGTACCTTAACATTAGGTACTTTACTAGTAATCAATTTTAGGCAAGCCGGTGGAATCGGTTTGTATAGACCAGCCGCTGCTGGTACCTAGGTTAAGATTGCTACGCCTTTGCAGGGTCCATATTATGTACCTAATTAAGACTTAATATGTATGCAAATTATGCAATACATGTTTATGACTTATGACAAAATTAACATAGTATGACATAAACAAGCGAATTGGTGCAGACTCTGGTGCTTGTCTGGATTAGCTAACGCATAACGTGATTTAAAACAGTAAGTAATTGTGTTGCAGGACGGAGGGAAGTTATTCCAACATCTGGTGGCTGCGTAGCGTAAGCTGCCTCGGGAAGCTGCCGATGAGTATCAATTAGGAGTTCAAAACTGAATCGTAGACCGTCGACTACCGCGTGAATTGAATATGGATACTTGGATAGCTTCTCGTACAAATAGAATATGGCCGAATGTGTATACATATGTGTATTTTGTAACCAAACCCAGTGACTCCTTATTTTTAATCTTGCAGTAAGTTATTACGACGTATTAAATAAAAAGACTACAATTATGTTTTCTGAAGTTAGATCAGTGGAATGTAATATACAAAGCCACAGTGCATAGCTGGAGAGTATTTAAAAGGACTAGGGATTTTGGTTTTACTAGTTCACTGTCACCTTTTGCAATTGGTAAGACTTTGGTGATTTCAGTAAGCTTTTGGTAAGATTTTTGGTTTTTAGGGTTCCGTAGTCAACTAGAACCCTTATAGTTTCGCCATGTCTGTCTGTCCGTCCGTCCGTCCGTCCGTCCGTCCGTCCGTCCGTCCGCGGATAATCTCAGTAACCGTTAGTACTAGAAAGCTGAAATTTGGTACCAATATGTATATCAATCACGCCAACAAAGTGCAAAAATAAAAAATGGAAAAAAATGTTTTTTAGGGCACCCCCCCTACATGTAAAGTGGGGCTGATATTTTTTTTCATTCCTACCCCTACGTGTGATATATTGTTGGAGAGGTATTTAAAAATGAATAAGGGTTTACTAAGATCGTTTTTTGATAATATTAATATTTTCGGAAATAATCGCTCCTAAAGGAAAAAAGTGCGTCCCCCCTCTAACTTTTTGAACCATATGTTTAAAAATATGAAAAAAATCACAAAAGTAGAACTTTATAAAGACTTTCTAGGAAAATTGTTTTGAACTTGATAGGTTCAGTAGTTTTTGAGAAAGATACGGAAAACTACGGAACCCTACACTGAGCGTGGCCCGACACACTCTTGGCCGGTTTTTTTACTTACCATTGAACTGTCGAACGACATGCAGTCCGTGTGGAACCCCTGAAAATATAATATTTTAACTAAAAACTTTCAAAAAGAACAAAGTAATAATAGTATGTACCGGCGGTACGCCATGAGCGTATATAAATCCGACCATCTATACAATTACATCATGACTAACGATTTAATCTGAGTAATAAGTACACTAAAACATAATAAATAATAAACTAAAACTAACTTAAACTATAAACATTTCAAAAAAAACTTACACGCTAAAAAAAACTACAGCAACTCATATATTGATTTAGACTAACACGATTTGCACTCATAATTTTAATATAAATGTAAGTGTTTACGCGATTAAGTCCCATTTTGTTCTAAAATTACAGCAACTCAATCATAAAAAAAGTAATAACATCATAGTAACGGATATAAGATAAGATAATCGAAGTATGTGACAAAATCAAATTATTTTATTAATTATTTTTTGATTTGTTTTTTAAGTATTAGGACTACTCCTTTTTACTGTGTACTTAACACAGCAAAAGGGAATGTACAAGTTTCTAATGGGGTGGCAACGCGCATGTGACACTGTTTGAGTTGCAGGCGTCCATAGGTTACATGGTGACCGCTTTACATCAGGCGGGCCGTATACTTGTTTGCCACCGATGTAGTATATAAAAAAAAAAAAAAAAAACTACTATGTATAAAATAAATTATAAACTAAAGAAAAAGCGATCAAGCCCACTGGTGGCGAAGACGGGAATCAAACCCGGGTCTCCAGCTGTCGCGGCTGACGTGCTAAACCGTTACACCACCTCGACCGCCCGGCGAGCCTTATCAGGTCAAAACCTCGAGTGCCATAAGTACTGAAAAACGTCGTAATAACTCGTGTCGATTTAAAACACTCCCTTCGGTGGTGTTTTAATTTATCGCCACTCGTTTCGAACTTTCCCCTTTTCGCACTTGTATCATTATGTACTATTAGACCCATACAAAGATAATAGGTGAAAGGTACTTACGATGAGGCTCTGGTGACGCTGCCGTTAGGTAGACCTATAAGCAAAATAGAGTTTAGAAAAGAAATTAACTCATTTAAAGCCCTCTCCCGACTATGCGCGCGAATCACGGCGCGACGCCGAGAACGCGAGTGTGGAACTTTCTGCGTATCGAATCCACATGAATTCGCATTCGCGGCGTCGCGCCGTGATTCGCGCGCATAGTCTGGAGCGGGCTTAAGACTTTCCTTTGAGAATAGCTTATCCTCTAACTACCTAATTGATGATGAATTCTATGACGATGATTTGGCAATCCTTTTATCCATCCATACAGCATTTTCACATCATCCGATCCGATATAGGCTGTAGGACCGATCCTGTTTAATTAAAAGCGCCATTGTTTACATTGACTTTTAGGTACATTTTCCTACATCCGATGAGATCAGAAACAAGAGCAAAATTATAATTAAAAGCTTTATGAATTCCGCTGATCTTTATCAATGTCAACGTGTTTTTAGGGTTCCGTAGTCAACTAGGAACCCTTATAGTTTCGCCATGTCTGTCTGTCCGTCCGTCCGTCCGTCCGTCCGTCCGTCCGCGGATAATCTCAGTAACCGTTAGCACTAGAAAGCTGAAATTTGGTACCAATATGTATATCAATCACGCCGACAAAGTGCAAAAATAAAAAAATGGGAAAAAATGTTTTATTAGGGTACCCCCCATACACGTAAAGTGGGGGCTGATTTTTTTTTTCATTCGAACCCCAACGTGTGATATATTGTTGGATAGGTATTTAAAAATGAATAAGGGTTTACTAAGATCGTTTTTTTGATAATATTAATATTTTCGGAAATAATCTCTCCTAAAGGAAAAAAGTGCGTCCCCCCCTCTAACTTTTGAACCATAAGTTTAAAAAATATGAAAATCACAAAAGTAGAACTTTATAAAGACTTTCTAGGAAAATTGTTTTGAACTTGATAGGTTCAGTAGTTTTTGAGAAAAATACGGAAAACTACGGAACCTACACTGAGCGTGGCCCGACACGCTCTTGGCCGGTTTTTAAATAGAGTGTTAAGTTTTATTAAGCAATTTTGCGTGAAAATAGAACTAATAAATACTCGTTCACTATCTTAGTATGTACACGTCATCTTTAACCTTTAAACCGCCTTCATCAGTAACTTTTTAGTCTGATATCCGTACTTATACTTACTTACTTACTAATATTATAAATGGGAAAGTGCGTGTGTCTGTTTGTTTGTTCGTCTTTCAGGACAAAACGGAGTGACGTGACATTTCTTTTCCCCTCACTAGCTCGGAAACACGTGTTTTGTCCTTTAATACCAGCGGGTAAAAACGCATTTTATCCACTAGTGGATAAAGTAATTTGACCTTGAATAGAGGCAAATTTTCTGCTTTAAAATTGATAAAAGTGGGTTAATCTAGTGATGAAGATGTTTTACCACCTGTGGAACCACTGGAAGCAGTGATAAACGCGTTTTTGCGTTGTACTTTCCTCGCTATAGTGAGGGAAAAAGTTTTGTGTTACACTCGAGTGCAAATGTATTTTACTTCTCGTGTGTTGAAAAACTCGCAAGCTCAGGATTCTATTCTCGAACCACTCGCTTCGCTCGTGGTTCAACTATAGAGTCCTTCCGCTTGCTCGTTTTTCAATTCCACACTCGGCGTTAAAATACAACTTTGCACTCTTGTATAACAAATAACTATTAATACAATACAATACAATACAAATACTCTTTATTGCACACCTCAATTCAATACACGAAACAACATAGCAAGTATAAACAACAACTTAAGAGGTAAAACAAGAGGCGGTTAATGTGTGCATATTTTCTAGTTTTTGCTATCAAGTGATGAAGGTGAAAAAAAAAAGTGCTTACTTTCCTTAAATTCTCAAGGCTGATTTTTATATATGTGTTAGAGCACGTTGTTAGAAATTGGTTATCATCAATGCCAGACCGTTTCCAAGCCGGCCATAACTTTTACCAGACGCGACAAAGTTGGCAAAAAACGACTCTAACTTACCTCATTTTCTCAAGCCTGATTTTGATATATGATACGCAGGGACCTGTAACTAGACCGTTTGTAAGCAGCCAGACCAATCGGATGGACCCAACCATCCGCCAGACCGACTTAAAGTTTCGATATGAGCATTAGTAGAATTGAAATATTCCGGGTCTATAAAAGCTAAAAACTTGAATTTTCTACATTAAGCTACGTGTATATTGTATACTTGACGTAATAAGCGACTTTCAAAAATTTTACTTCTAAGGAAATAAAAAAAATGAAAGTTTATATGTGGTGCAAGATTAATTTTAAGCTATGAATTTTATTTACACTGCGTAAGTACATGTGTATTTTATTATAAATTTAAAGAAGAAAAGTAAATTAAACTTTTTTCGGTCGTCGAACAAGGTGGTTTAAAATTAGTTTTAAGATCGATCCTTTTTAATTTGTGGGCGAGGGACCTCACACTATGTATAAAGGCACTATGTGTATGTTGCATATAATGTCAAATCCCTCGCATACTACAAAAGTTATTTAAGCATTTATATAAGTTCAGTTAAAATGAGGTGGAAAGTATAAGTGTATATGTTGTGTACACACGTAAAGTATTCTAAACTTTTTATAACGGCATACATGTATTTGAAGAATGCCAAAAATGTATTCGTGTCTGAAAATTCAGCATCTCCGACATGGGTTATAACGGGGTTGATGATGTTCGTATTGAGTACAAATGTTTAAACTTCCTAAACTTGTAATTCTAAAGTTCGTCACTTAGATATGTTACCATGTTTTGTAGGAGAAAGGAAATTCGTTTAGTTATATACCGTTGTAACATTGATTGTTTACTTCTTTGAATTGAATATTTAATTTATAATGCACTGTACCAATTTGTTTTTCCTTGTTTACGTTATTTATAATATAAAATGAAAATATGAAATTATTCATAAGCTTAAAATTAATCTTGCACCACATATAAACTTTCATTTTTTTATTTCCTTAGAAGTAAAATTTTTGAAAGTCGCTTATTACGTCAAGTATACAATATACACGTAGCTTAATGTAGAAAATTCAAGTTTTTAGCTTTTATAGACCCGGAATATTTCAATTCTACTAATGCTCATATCGAAACTTTAAGTCGGTCTGGCGGATGGTTGGGTCCATCCGATTGGTCTGGCTGCTTACAAACGGTCTGGTTACAGGTCCCTGCGTATCATACACCAAAATCAGGCTTGAGAAAATGAGGTAAGTTAGAGTCGTTTTTTGCCAACTTTGTCGCGTCTGGTAAAAGTTATATTTATAATAAACTACATATGTACTTACGCAGTGTAAATAAAATTCATAGCTTAAAATTAATCTTGCACCACATATAAACTTTCATTTTTTTATTTCCTTAGAAGTAAAATTTTTGAAAGTCGCTTATTACGTCAAGTATACAATATACACGTAGCTTAATGTAGAAAATTCAAGTTTTTAGCTTTTATAGACCCGGAATATTTCAATTCTACTAATGCTCATATCGAAACTTTAAGTCGGTCTGGCGGATGGTTGGGTCCATCCGATTGGTCTGGCTGCTTACAAACGGTCTAGTTATAGGTCCCTGCGTATCATATATCAAAATCAGGCTTTAGAAAATGAGGTAAGTTAGAGTCGTTTTTTGCCAACTTTGTCGCGTCTGGTAAAAGTTATGGCCGGCGGAAACGGTCTGGCATTGATGATAACCAATTTCTAACAACGTGCTCTAACACATATATAAAAATCAGCCTTGAGAATTTAAGGAAAAGTAAGCACTTTTTTTTTTTCACCTTCATCACTTGGTAGCAAAAAATTGGCCGATGGGCCGAACTAGAAAATATGCACACATTAAACGCCGATGTGAACTCTACATTGTCCCAAAGTTCATCCTTGAGAATTTGAGGAAGGCCTGGCGGGCCTGGGCTCTTGATCTATTACGGTGTTTGTTGTTCAATTCAACGTCATATTTCTCAAGTATTAACGTAACCTTTTTCTAGAATACCCTTTAAGGTAAGCACAAGCACAAGCACTATGATGTATATATGGAAGAAAACTATTATTAAACTAATTTCATATGCAAAAAAACACTCACGTCAAAAAGCGCTACGAGCGCCAGCCCCAAAACTATCTTCATATCGTTGCGTCGCTATAGTGGTCAGATTTCTACCTCTGATACCCACTAAATAACAGCACTAGACTGCCACCGTTTATATTAGCTTACTTCGAAAATAATAAGGCAACTGTGTAAATAATGATTGTTTAAATTAAACTCTATTGAATAAATACGCAATGAATATGAGCGTTACGATTGGTTAATCGAAGCGGGGTGGGGGGTTAAATCATTTCTGAAAAATTTACCCCGAAACTGCTCGATATTTCTGCTTCTGTGATAATGTTGACGATGCTAATTAACTATGTAAAATTAATTGTTTTTTTCTTACTTACTTAGTCCGTGTGGTGACGGGTTAAGAATTTCACCACCTCTTTTCTTCCTGTGGGTGTCGTAGTACAGGTATCTTCTGGGCGAGCTCACTCCATCGTGGGCCACGTCTTTGCCTTTGGCTAGTCTGTAGCCAAGAGTAAGCCCATTTATAATAATTAAAAAAGAAAGTAAGACGGTCGTGGGATGTTGATTAAATTGGGGCGTAAGTAGGCGAGAGGCTGGCAACCTTCACTGCAATGTCAGAATTTCGTTTTCTTTCAATCCCTCTACCAAAAGTGGAACAGAAACGTAAGTAGATTCATGTGCTCTGCCTATCCCTTTCTGGGATACAGGCGTGATTGTATGTATTATGAGACTTGAACTCACTGCCTCTGGATCGATACTCCACCGCCCTGCCAACTGAGCCACCAAGACTACAACCAAGCCAGCGAAAGCGTGAAATATTTTTGACTGAAATTAAGTACGCTAGAGGACAACAGTCCGTGTTGAGGGACAGAGACACCTCAGGGCAGGAGATCCTGTAACAGAGGGCCGATTTTTTAATGTCGACCACTCGATTTCGTGAATTTCGTTCAATAATATCTCCACTACTAGCTATTTAAATTCTACTAACAAATTCGAAAACAGAACCAGTAACAGAATCGGGTAATGACCACTAAATTTAAAATTAGTAGCCGTTCTTTTTCAAAAATAACAATTACGTTGTTTTCCATAGACTCTCGAACGGTGATATCGTGTCCGTTCGAAATTTAAAAATCGGTCCCCAGGAGCTTTTTATAAGTTATACTAGCTTTTACCCGCGGCTTCGCCCGTGTACTAAAAGTATTCTTATTCAAACGTATATAAAAATTAAGATTTTCATTTGGATCCGTAGGCTTCTCTGTAGGTACATTTGTCTGCGATTATTTCGATTACACATAATACTATTGTTTTTAAAATGCTTGCAATGCTTGTACAAATGTTACACATCGACCACAGCGTAGGTAGTAGGTATGAGTAGGTATGTATTCTATATACGCTGGGGGAAACCTTTATAAACAACCCACATAGCCCGTATTTCGACACTAATGGTCGGTGGGTAAAAAGTACTTTCTTGAATTATCCCTTACAACAACGATCCCTTCCCACTGAGCCGCCTGCTTTTTACACTGCCTAGATACCGATTGCCGACCTATTATCCATATCCCTCTAACGATACCCATATTATCCCTATCCCTGTCCCTGTCCCTGTCCCTGTCGCTGTCCCTGTCTCTGTCCCTGTCCATGTCCATGTCCCTGTACCTGTCCCGGTCCCTATCCCTATCCCTACCCTTATCCTGTCCCGGCCCGTCCCGTCTCGTCCCGTCCCGCCCCGCCCCACCCCGTCCCTGTCCCTGTCAAATGTTAGGCAGTGAATTTAAAAAAAAAATATTTCTTAGTGCTCTTCTAATTTGAAATCTCTTGAACCAGAAGTAAACATAAAAAAGAAATCCATATGGCTATTTTTGATATTTAAACCCCATTGCACCACAACAAAGGAAAAGGTATTTCACTTCCGCCTGGTTAGATTTTAAAAGCGTTGTGATTATCGTGATCAGCAACCCAAAAAACCATAAAAACGATACCTACCCATATTGGTTTTTTGACTTTATCGCCCCCTTTTCACCCTTTTTAGGGGTAAAATTTTCAAAAAACCTGAAACATGTATTTAGTCATATGTCTTTAGGAATCCTCCTGTGAAGTTCTGAATAAAACAGTCAAACTAATCTTGTTTCCCCATACAAACTTTAAACCCCCATTTCACCCCTTAGGAGGTGAATTTTGAAAAATCCTTTCTTAGTGCTCCTCTACATTATATAAGGAACCTACGTGCCAAATTTGAAATCTCTAGGACCAGCGGTTTCGGCTGTGCGTTGATATGTCAGTCAGTCAGTCAGTCAGTTTCTTCCTTTATATATTTAGATTTAGAATGTTCGGGAAAGTTCTTATATTTTCTAGAATGTTCTAGAACGTCCCAAAACGTGTAAAACTTAATGTTGTTAATTAGAATGTTCTAGAATGTTCTAAAAAATTTCTGAAATGATCTAGAAAAGTCCAGGATGTGTGTAAATGTTTTAATCGATATGGAATGTTCTAGAAAGCTCTGAAAACTTCTGGAATAATGTAGAAATTTCTGTAATATGTAAAACTTATTAAGTTTAACATATTTTGGAACGTTCTAGAACATTCTAGAAAATATTAGAACTTTCCAGAACATTCTATATCAACTACATTAAGTTTAACACATTTTGGAACGTTCTAGAACATTCAAAATCAACTACATTCAGTTTTACACATTTTGGAACGTTCTAGATCATTCTAGAAAATATCAGAACTTTCCAGAACATTATATATCAACTACATTCAGTTTTGCACATTTTGAAACGTTCTAGATCATTCTAGAAAATATCAGAACTTTCCAGAACATTCTATATCAATTACATTCAGTTTTGCACATTTTGGAACGTTCTAGATCATTCTAGAAAATATTAGAACTTTCCGGAATATTCTATATCAACTACATTCAGTTTTACACATTTTGGAACGTTCTAGAACATTATATATAAAAAACATTCAGTTTTACACATTTTGGAATGTTTTAGATCATTCTAGAAAATATCAGAACTTTCCAGAACATTCTATATCAACTACATTCAGTTTTGCATATTTTAGAACGTTCTAGATTATTCTAGAAAATATTAGAACTTTCCAGAAGTTTCTAGAACTTTCTAGAACATTCCAGATCGATTGAAACATTTACACAAATTCTGGACTTTTCTAGATCATTCCAGAAATTTTTAGAACTTTCCAGAAGTACAGATGTATAAGTACAGATGCACTTACCCACATTTTTTATATTGCGTGACACATTTAAAATTATATTGCGTGATACAGAAGTACAGATGTGCAGTACAGAAGAAGGACAGATATATGTTTTTTTAACATTATCGCCACCCACAGCCACCCACTTCCACCCACCGCGACCAAACTCCATTACTTTCATCTAGAGACCAAGGGGTATTTACCACCCCAACGGGGGTTGATTGGAATTGATGGTGATAGAGAAAACCCCGGACATATGCGTTAGCATTATATATATATATATATATATATATATAGATTAGTTTGCGAGGTCAGAAAAGGTATAAGTGCACAGTTTTTTTTTCGATTCATTTTTTGGAAAATTCAAAATGGCTAAAGGTACAGCGGGGCAAACCCCGACTGGGGGCAAATGTAACTGGTCCATTTTTTCCATGTTTTACAATGTTTGCATTTAAATAGAGTGTCTACCGGCTATATGTATATGGTAGGCGTGTTCAGTGGATACATGTAGAACTCAACATCATAGTGTAATAAGGGAAAAATTGATTAGTTACAATTGCCCCCCAGTTCACTAATTTTACAGCACACGAACCATTATAGTAGAGACTACAGTGTATAGTGTAGATTCGTTGTATTTTCCATTCCATACATAAATAAATACATAAATATTGGGGACACCTTAACAGATCAACTTAGCCCCAAACTAAGCAAAGCTTGTACTATGGGTGCTAAGCGACGATATACATACTTAAATAGATAAATACATACTTATATACATAGAAAACATCCATGACTCAGGAACAAATATCTGTGCTCATCACACAAATAAATGCCCTTATCGGGATTCGAACCCAGGACCGCGGCTCAGCAGGCAGGGTCACTACCGACTGAGCCAGACCGGTCGTCCAAACAACATTATTGAAATTATTTTATGTTAATTTTGTACCGGTAATAAACTGCAGACTTTTCATAGTATACATGAAATATTAAAAACGTCACAATGACGTCACAGCCATGTTTCTGTGTAAGGTGGCATCTCATTTACTTTAGCTTTAGAGAATTTTCACATTATCCGATCCGATATCGGATGTAGGAAGGATGTCAGAGGTTAATACCTATTTTATTTAGACCTATAAATGTCAAATATGAAGTCTTTAATATAGAATAGAATAGATATACAATATACCTACCGGGTGGGCCCTGAAACTAAAGCATAAAATTTAAATGTAATTAGCCCTTCTGTAAATTCATCATTCTTATCACTTTTATCACTTTTGAAAGTTTTTTGAAGAGGTAAATGTATTTCGAATTCTGTTAAGTCTAAGTGTGTTTTCACATTATCCGATCTGATATCGGACGTAGGAAGGATTTCAAAGGCAAAAATCAAAGATGGTGGCATAAATGTATAGGATATATCGGTCCTACATCCGGTATCGGATCGGATAATGTGAAAACGCACTAAAGAGTGAAAGACAACGTCAATGACAATATTGCGTACATTGATGTTAATAGGTATTTATTTTTCACCACACCAACTGGTAAAGGCTTTCTTTGCTATTTGAAAACAGATAGCAAAATTTCATTTTATCCACAAGGGGGCAAAGTAATTTCATACAAATTTTAACCCGATGTCTTAATCTGGCTGCTAGATTTTACCTATAAATGATGATTTTGAATCATAAATATTGAATAAATTGATGGATTTCATTTATTTTGATGTTTTATAGTCAGTATTTTGTTCGTGTTGGTGTGGTGAAAAATTTTGTGTTTCACTCGGTGGCAAAGTTTGTTTAACCTTCGTGCCTTGATACCCTCGCAACGCTCAAGATTCCACTTTTTGAATTTTGGAAGCTTAAAATTAATCTTGCACCACATATAAACTTTCATTTTTTTATTTCCATAGAAGTAAAATTTTTGAAAGTCGCTTATTACGTCAAGTATACAAATATACTTGAATATACACGTAGCTTAATGTAGAAAATTCAAGTTTTTAGCTTTTATAGACCCGGAATATTTCAATTCTACTAATGCTCATATCGAAACTTTAAGTCGGTCTGACGGATGGTTGGGTCCATCCGATTGGTCTGGCTGCTTACAAACGGTCTAGTTACAGGTCCCTGCGTATCATATATCAAAATCAGGCTTGAGAAAATGAGGTAAGTTAGAGTCGTTTTTTGCCAACTTTGTCGCGTCTGGTAAAAGTTATGGCCGGCGGAAACGGTCTGGCATTGATGATAACCAATTTCTAACAACGTGCTCTAACACATATATAAAAATCAGCCTTGAGAATTTAAGGAAAGTAAGCACTTTTTTTTTTCACCTTCATCACTTGATAGCAAAAAATTGGCCGATGGGCCGAACTAGAAAATATGCACACATTAACCGCCGATATGAACTCTACAATTTAGTAAAAAATATGCCAACTTACCTCTATAAATTTTAGATCACCTAGTGACGTATTTAATTTTTTACATAGTTTCTTATGCTCACTCAATCCTCACACTTTTGAAAAGCCGAATTTTGATGAAAAACATAAGATTTAGACGGCTATTAATGTGTATAGTTTAGTAAAAGTGAAATGGGAATTTGTAAAATACAAAACGAACCACTAACGTGTCAGGTTTTTTTATAATAAATTTTTGTAAGTGCTCACTCAGTCCACACGTTTTGAGAAAGTTAAAAATGTAAATATCTTAAGATTTGTAGCACCACAGACACTCGAAAGTACTTCAACATTTAGTAAAAATTTTTACTAAATATCCACCATCTAATATTTTATATTCGTTGTCTGGTTTTAAAGATATTCAGACATAACTTTTCTCATACAAATGTATCATGTAGGGTGACCACACTATGTCGGCTCCTGATTTTCCCCGCCTTCCCATTGTCATATTGAGATTGGGGAGTTTCGTTCAATTTTGATAATAGTTTATATTAAACTAATACCATATTAATTCTCCATCTGCAAACTGTTTTTAGGTTATGTTCTTGGCCTAGTGATGATGTGTATTGTGTAATTTTTATCGACGTCAGGATAATAACCATATCGACATTCATGCATTAAAAAGGACATGAATGATAATTGTTAAGAAACAAAGAATATAATACTTCACTAGTAAGAAACCAGAAATCAGGAGCCGACATAGTGTGGTCACCCTACATGATACATTTGTATGAAAAAAGTTATGTCTGAATATCTTTAAAACCAGACAACGAATATAAAATATTAGATGGTGGATATTTAGTAAAAATTTTTACTAAATGTTGAAGTACTTTCGAGTGTCTGTGGTGCTACAAATCTTAAGATATTTACATTTTTAACTGTCTCAAAACGTGTGGACTGAGTAAGCACTTACAAAAATTTATTATAAAAAAACCTGACACGTTAGTGGTTCGTTCTGTATTTTACAAATTCCCATTTCACTTTTACTAAACTATACACATATAATAGCGGTCTAAATCTTATGTTTTTCATCAAAATTCGGCTTTTCAAAAGTGTGAGGATTGAGTGAGCATAAGAAACTATTTGTAAAAAATTAAATACGTCACTAGGTGATCTAAAATTTATAGAGGTAAGTTGGCATATTTTTTACTAAATGTTAGTATATAAATATTATATGTTAAATGAATACATTCACTGTTTTCGTTGGTAGTTTGTGAGAACTGAGTGAGCACATGTTAATGACTGTATCTTTTGATTTATCTTTTTACAAATTCAGAGATTCGTTTTACAATTGTTTTAGAACTTTTACTAAATGACCAGCATATTTTTATTTTATTTTCGGAAAGTGCTCACTCAATCCACACGCACACGACAGACGGACGGACAGAGTCGTACCATAATTACGCGACTCTGTACCTTTTTGGTACGGAACCAACGGGATCTAAAAACACAATCCACCAGTTAAAAATCATAGAGCAACAAATGTAAATTGCAATATATATTGTAAATTGATTAACCTACTGGAAGTTACACAAGTGAAGTGGCCTCGACAAATATTTGTCCAGCTATTTTACAGCAGCGTCACTCTTTTGTCTATGCTCAAACAAAATATGACGCGAGTTTATTGCCTTGAATGTATTTCAAGTTAAAATATGAATTTACAGAAATCATTATGCAAACGGTGTATTTTTGTTCTTAACCCGACCAAAACCAGTGTGCGTAGCCGAATGTCCAAACGCTTCACGATTCGCTCACGTTTCGCTCACGATTCGCTCACGTTTCGCTCACGATTCGCTCACGTTTCGCTCACGATTCGCTCACATTTCGCTCACGTTTCGCTCACGATTCGCTCACGTTTCGCTCACGATTCGCTCACGTTTCACACGATTCGCTCACGTTTCGCTCACGATTCGCTCACGTTTCGCTCACGATTCGCTCACGTTTCGCTCACGTTTCGCTCACGTTTCGCTCACGTTTCGTGAAGCGTTTGTGCATTCGGCTATACGCAACCTGGACAATTATATTCAAAACAGTGACATTTGGCGAAGTGGAACTATTGAGTTGATTAAGCACACCTTCTTTGCATGCTTTGATAAGCCGAATGTACTATGGGACATAATGTATACTGTAAGAACTTGTTTTGTGTACTACATTCTTGCAAATGAATAAATGATTTAGATTTTTGATTTTTTTTTATGATGATCAGCTGATTTTTGAATGACGACCATTCAATTTCGTGAATTTCGTTCTATCTCCACTACTAAATACTGGGTTGGAAGGTCAGATGGCAGTCGCTTTCGTAAAACTAGTGCCTACGCCAAATCTTGGGATCAGTTGTCAAAGCGGACCCCAGGCTCCAGGAGGATGATGACTATCTCCACTACTAACGGTTTAAATTTTACTAACAGAATCAAAAACCACTAGATTTAAAATAACTAGCAGTCCTTTCTCAAAAATAGCATTTCGTCGTTTCGTCGTTTTTCCACACACTTTCGAATGGCGAATTCGTGCGTGCGAAATTCAAAAATAGGTCCCCTGCCGGCGTAATACGCTTGCTTCCAATTTTATCACTTATAAGCAGAGATCGGACGGATTTGAGACATTCTTAGTGACTTACGTCATTTTAATGACTTTTAGTATGAGATGACGCACAAAAATCCGATCTCTGCTTATAAGACATCTTATAAGATATCTTGTAGATAAGACATCTCTCTCATCTGTCACTCTCACACTGAACTACTTGCCAAAGCGTGACGGATACCTTATCCACATTAGCACAGTATAATAAAGAGTACTATCGTACAGTATGGCCACTCCCGCTTCCCGCTGAAAGTGCTGCCCACCCCTCGCGGTTACCTCACAGTTACCGCCTGTTAAAAACGCGAACAGTCGACCTGTCATATCTCACTCATACAAGCATAGTACGCGTTCACCTACACGAGCTTAGACTGTGTGCTAGGAACGCGCCTCTTTCATATATTTGATCGCCAGTGTCCGAGGTGTGACATTAGATAAGTGATAAAATTGGAAGCATGATACCACTGTGTTTTCAGTCAAAGGAATAGTAAATCCGATATACTATTCAATATACTCTAGGTATGCATGATACGCCGGCAGAACCGAACTTTTCAACGATGCATGGCTTCGTTAAGTTTTTTAAGAAATTTGTATTTTTATGTCACATTTTGTTCAAGCTCGAGTTCTGATAATGCAATCCATGACAAATCAAGGGAACTCCTCAAATCTGAACGGCACTTGTGTTTTTATCAGAAAACCAAGAAATTACATTTAAAATATTGGTATTAGATTAAGTGAAACTGCTGATGATGATTCCTTGACATTTAGTGCGTTTTGACATTATCCGATCCGATATCGGATGTAGGAAGGATTTCAAAGGCAAAAATCAATGATGGCGGCTTAAATGTATGGGATATCGGTCCTATATCCGATATCGGATCGGATAATGTGAAAACACAGGCTAACGGCTTAGGCGTCCTTAGCTTTTAAAGGGTTGATATAAGTCCGTTTTCACATTATCCGATCCGATATCGGATGTCGGAAAGATTTCAATGGAAAAAATCCAAGATGGCGCCTGTAATGTATGGGATATCTGTCCTACATCCGATATCGGATCGGATAATGTGAAAACGCACTAAGGAACAGAAAAATATTACTCATTGTATTAATATTTTTAATATTATTTCCATTTTTTCTATAAAATAGATTATTAAAAAGATATTTTTACGTCGACAATTTTGAACATAAAACATTTGAAATTAGCGATACCGATAATAAAATTGTAAGACACCATAAAGACGGACTGCAAATTGTATAAAAATGTTGCAGTCACCGTGCAGTTCTCATATATATTGCAGTCCGATTATCACGTCACAGTTTCCGTGAGATCCCTTATTCAGTAACGTTTACGATTATTAGCGGCTTATTAACTTAAGTAACTTTTATGAATAACATGTAGCTTTCCAAGAATTGTGTCAAACTTTTGTTTTGTTCCTGTAGCCTGTTTCACCACAGTGACAAATTGTCGCTTCGCGGTTCATTGCCTGTTCTACAAGGAAATATTCATTAACAATTTTATTTAATTTTTCTTCACGTTGGAGAAAAAGAGAGGCATACAGACCTATGGTCATATTTCTATGATAAACATATGATAGTGGGACTATCGGCCTAAGTCAAATCTCATAGAAATAAAGACAAGTTCAAGCTATGACACCATACTAACACTAGTTTTTATCGATCACTGCAGAGTTATCCTGGTCCAATTTACTTGCACCATCAACTTCCGTCTCTTCAGCTTTCTTTTTACTGCGTCTATTTTTCTTCGGTTTACTATTGGTACTATTATTTTTCTTCGATTTACTACCGGCACTATTATTTTTCTTCGGTACACTAGTGGTACTATTTTTCCTCGGTATCTTATGTTTGTACCGGCCGTGGAGGTAGAGGGCGCTCTTGTGCCCGAAGTCCGCGCCGCACAGCTTGCACACAAACGGCCGCGCGCCTGTGTGTGTGTTGATGTGTGATGACAGGATTGCTTTGTGCTGCGAAAAAAATTAGGACATTGTTACACAGGTTACAGATCGGAAAACGATACATACAGGTGAGTTTGTAAGTACTAGCATAGAGGAATAAGTAAGGAAAGAGTTGTAACTATGGACTTTCAATAGGGACTGAGCTCACAATTTTTTTGCCATACTAAATTGAACTTTATCACGGGTGCAGAAAGGCGTTCTTATCAGACTAGTAAAAATGTGTCCACATGAGAGGGTCAAAGTTGGGGCTGGTGTCCCTCTCGCACGTGTGACCAGTGTTAAAGAGATTACTATAGTAGTAGTATTTTTACCTGTATGATAACTAAGTTTATAAACTTCTTAAATTATTTTTGTATTGTATCGAGGCAAGGATATTAATACCTTGTAACGAATTGGAAAGTCATTATTCTGAAGCCATGAAACCAAAGATTTGCGCAATAAAAAAAAAACTTTTAATTCGGTATTAGTAGATTTGGTAGTAACTTTGAATATTGACTGGTATCCCGAAAGAATGACAGTGATGACGTCATTCAAATAATTTTGACAGTGGCAATAAGTGCGAGAGGGACACCAGCCCCAACTTTACCCTCTCATGTGAACACACTTTTTGGCCTAACAACTCAATCTAGCTTAATAATATATAAATCTATGGTTGTAACTCCATACATCAGCAAATGCAAGTTATTTGTAGTGACATCTAGCGTCAATCACGCGTTAAAAGCGTAAATTATCAGTACTGCTACTTATCGACGAACAAAAAGTATACTGCTCAACAATTGTATCACTGAACTTCAAACTTGGGTAAATCTATTCTCTTATAAGGTTGATTGTCTTTCAGATCAATATTATATTTTTTATATATTCAACCTTAAAGCAGAATGGGTTTACCCAAGTTTAAAGTACAATTAATAAAAAAAAACACAGTAATTACAGTAAAGGTCAGTACAGTCGACTACAAAGATACGTATCCACTTTTTCACCTTATTGCATTGTAATAAGGTGAAAAAGTAGATACATCTCTTTGTAATCGACTGTACAAAGGCGAACTTATCCCTCTGAGGGATTTCATCCAGTTAACCTTTGAGTCAGATAATACTGATTAATACCCATTGTGTTAATCAGTATTCTGTTTTCAATTACTTCTGCTTGTAATATAAGTTGTAAACTGTTTCAATATTATTTTTTTGGCAGACGACACTGTTGACACCTAGTGACGAGTAGTGATACTGGTAATTCACGCTATTTGACGCGTGATTGACGCTAGATGTCACTACAAATAACTCGCATTTACTAATGTATGGAGTTACAACTCTTCCCTACTTATTCCTCTATAGTTGTTACCGTGAAGGCCATCCCGCAGTGGTCGCAGATCTTGTCTTTGGGCTTGACGAAGTTTTCGTGTACCAGCCGCCGGTGGCGCCCTCGCTGCTGCGAAGTCTTGAACATCTGGACAAGCATCAACTTAAACATAACATATAGCACAGAATATATAATAGTACAAGTACAGAAGGCCCACTCCTTTGATGTTCACGAAATGCCGCCTTTTTAAATACCTACAAAATTCTAACAAGGAAAAGAGCCGCACGTGCGCAGCGTCGGACGATAGGGTTGCCTGTGGATTAAAACGAATGAATACTCAGATAAAGTTTATATATATTATATATATTTAGTAGTATTATTTATGTATATTTAAAATCACACACAGGTCGAACGCGATTAATTAACGTCCCAGCAAAGTGTCACCGGAGATGTAAACTACACTCACAGTGTCACTACGTTTGTTCAAATATCGTCGAAATATCGGGAGCTCGACAAAAATCAAAAAGGTAATCACGGTCTATATCCAGGTCAATATGTCTAATCAAAAGCTCATGTTTACCTATGGTGGCCGCTATCGGATGTAAGAAGCGCCTGGCATCCGTTGGCTCGTTGGGTGGACGACATTCGAAAAACTGCGGGGCACTTCTGGATGAGATTGGCCCAGGACCGGGATAAGTGGCGTACACGAAGGGAGGCCTATGCTCAGCAGTGGGCGATTAATGGCTGAAATGATGATAGTTACCTCGTGGCACACTGGGCACTCGTACTGGGGTCTGTCGTTGTGGACTCTCTCGACGTGTGCCTCCAGAAATTTCACGTTCGAGAACATTTTATTGCACTCTGAACACTTATGCCTGTGTACAAAAAAATGACCGAAATTAACTATTATTTTATTACCTATACCAAAGACCTATATAACTTCGTATAGACCGATAAAGTCTAAGAAAAAAAACCATACAGAAAAAGGTACGGTGAGCTAGATGGCGATACACCTTTGGGGTACGCTCGGCTAGATGGCGCTAATATTAATATTTGACATTTTAAAACATACCAAGTTAAGAATATGGTCCAAATTGTCAAAACTGAGGTTCAAAAGTTTTAAGCCTGTGTCGAGAGATGGCAGTCTATGCACTGTTATTACACATTTTACTATGACAGTAACGCTCTTTAATACTCGATCCTCTTTTGGTTATTATAATATTGTACGCCCGAAATGGGCAAACTGTTGTAATTATTTATGTATGCATGCGATCTCAATGTACACAGTTATTACAATAAATGAAATGAAAGTGTTATGGAAGAATACAAAACTCACTTGATCTGTTCCTTGGAAATATGTACTCTCGTAGTTTTCATGTGATGGTTGTAGGTGTGAATGTGTTTGAAAAGCTTGTCACACTGCACGCAATAAATCATTTTATCTGCCTGTAACCAAATACAAATACATAGCTTTTTTGAGCATTTCTTTTTTTTGCCAATTTTTTTAGGGAATTTTAGGTCAATTGTACTCAGAATCACGAGTACTTTCAATCTCACTGGGAGACAAAAAGTGTCCCAGAATTTCCATGCATTTTTGTTACTTTCCTCTTTTGTTACCCCATACAACATACGTACGGAAAATGGTAACAAAATAAGAAAAAAAATGTATGGAACAATTTTTTTAACTACTAGGATTGAAAAAGCTACAGATTCTGAGTAGAAATAGCATTTTTTTTTTCAAAAATATCACATTTCATAAAAGAAATGCTCTTTTAATATAAAAAAAACTTAACTCAAAGCAAAGACACATGAAACTCCGTATAGACAGCTAAAGTCTAAGAAAAAAACGTACCTTAAAACCATGCAGAAAAACTCATTCTAGTTATAGTTAGTTTAGTTCTTAGCTTAGTTTAGTGCTGAGTGGGATCCCATTTAGCATCTAATAGTTTGTGATGTATGTACCTCTATCTTGTATTTGTCCAATTTGATGTTAAATAAAGTATATTCTATTATAAAAAGGTACGGTGATCTAGATGATACCTTTGGGCGACGCTCGGCTAGATGGCGCTAATATTAATATTTCACATTTTAACACATATCAAGCTAAGAATATAGATCAAATTGTCAAAACTGAGGTTCAAAAGTTTTAAGCCTGTGTCGAGAGATGGCAGTCTATGCACTGTGATTACACATTTTACTTTGACAGTAACTCTCTATAATATTTGATCCTCTTTGCTCAAAGCATGACCGGTTTAGCTCAGTCAGTAGTGACCCTGCCTGCTAAGCCGCGGTCCTGGGTTCGAATCCCGGTAAGGGCATTTATTTGTGTCATGAGCACAGGTATTTGTTTCTGAGTCATGGATGTTTTCTATGTATATAAGCGTTTATATATTATATATATCGTTGTATGAGTACCCACAACACACGCCTTGAGCTTACCGTGGGCCTCAGTCAATCTGTGTAAGAATGTCCTATAATATTTGTTTGTGTATTGTATATAACTATGTATTTATCTATTTAAGTATGTATATCGTTCGAAGGCCGAAGGCCGAGCTCCACGTAGGGCCGAAGGCCCGGAGCGTCCCTGATCGGCTCTCTGGCGGACCGGGAAGTTGGAGCTTAAACACGACCCAATAGTAAAAGTGTCTTAGAGAAGCGAAACGACGGGCCGGAGGCCGCAGTTAGTTTTTTTTTATTTTAGACATTATAATATGCACCTTTTTAAACTTTAGGTATTTTGAATTTCGGTCGAAACACCATTATGTATTTTGATTTTAGGTATTTTGAACGTAGGTCATTTAACGTTAGGTTTTTTAACTTTAGACATTGTGATACGTACCCATATCGTTACTTAGCAGTCTTAGCATCCATAGTACAAGCTTTGCTAAGTTTGGGGCTAAGTTGATCTGTGTAAGGTGTCCCCAATATTTATTGATTCCTCTATGGTTTGTAGTAAATTGTACTTACGGAGGGATGAACTCGGGTGACGTGTAATTCGAAGTGTTTTTTGAGTCTAAAAGTTTTCTCGCACTTCGGGCACTTGAATGGTCTCTCGACGTCCTTATGCCCCCTGTGGATTGTGACAAAACATGTCACTTGCAGAACAAAGCAAACACAACATAATAACTAACAAACCCTTTAAGTAAGACAAAGACTTATGTTGACTGATCGGCGATTGACCCTAGTCACACCTGATGGATCAATCAATCAATCAATCAATCATTTTATTTGTTAAACATAGGTACAGTACATAGGTGTTACAAAATAATTTCTTAGTATCACCAAGGACCATTTAATACTAGACTGATATAGCCCATACAAAAAAGCGTACCCCTGAAAAAAGCTTAGTTTTTGCTTTAAAACTAGATGGCGTTGTTTCGTAACCCGGGAGTGGAAAAAAACATATTTTCACTCATATTTTTACTTGTTTTTATATTATACTATGAATAACTATCAAAAAACTTTATTTTAATATCAAAATATTGGCTCAAAACACAATTTTTACAAATTATATTTTTTGGTCGGCCTCGACGTAGTTGTGATCGCTTCGCTGGCTAAGTTTGCTCGCATGTTGTCTAATTATTGCCAAATAAAATGACTAGATGACGTTGGTGGACTAGGAAAATGTCACCTCCGTTTCGTTGTTCATTAATATAATATACTTAGTGATAATAAACCTATATGTTGAGCTCAAATACGTTCAACAAAACGCAATCATTGTGCCAACAGATGTGACATCTGACATCCATGTCACATCACAAATGTCATTGTATGATTTATTGAATATTCATAATATGGATATTAAATATTTTAGAATCGCAGCAGCAATGCGAGTAGAGATACAGAATTAATAAGTGTATAAATTAATAATTGTATGACCAATGACTTCATACATAAAATTACCAGTTTAGGTAACAGAAGGCGAATCCAATTTGTAAACATTAAATGTGCTAAGGAAAAGAATCTTTCCGATTTTCAACGGGACACGGCTGAAGGGGCGAGCTGGTTTCGACTGCGCCCATGCATCTCCATTGTCCAGAAAGTTCATTCGAAGATCATTTTGCTTATAATAATCTGAGTAATCACAGTGAATGGTTTGACAGTATTTCAGCTAACACGTAGAGAGACTTGCTAGCTTCGTCGGTCAGGCTTCGTCTTGGACACAACGCGGATAGTTAGGCCGCCAGGTGTGGCACTTTGGATTACGTTTTTATAATAAATTAATGATAGTTTGTATTGTTTTGGTAATATATTTTCTACTCGTATACTACTCGTTTGGTACTCGTATAAACCTAAACTGAGATAATAAATGAATAAAAGGAAATAATTAATGAAACTCTGACATAAGTAATAATTAATGAGACTAAATGCATTTTCACATTATCCGATCCGATATCGGATGTAGGACTGATACCCATACATTACAGGCGCTATCTTGGATTTTTTCCATTTAAATCCTTCCGACATCCGATATCGGATCGGATAATGTGAAAACGGACTAAGACAATAGATACCTTGTTAGTGATATATACCTATGTACAGGCTATGTATATCCCACCAAAAACACTAACTAACTAAACTAGCTTTTGCCCGCGGCTTCGCTCGCGTTAAATTCGAAAATCTCACCACAAACTTCCATCCTCCATTCTAAGGAAGTGGGGGATATAAAAAGAGACAAAAAGTAGCCTATGTCACTTTCCATCCCTTCAACTATCTCCACTTAAAAAATCACGTCAATACGTCGCTCCGTTTTGCCGTGAAAGATGGACAAACAAACAGACACACACACTTTCCCATTTATAATATTAGTATGGATGTTGTGTGACTTGGCCGTTGAAGTGTAGTAGTGCTGGCGACAGATTGGTGCAATGGTGTCATGGAGCACCTGGTTATAAACTTCTTTATACCCTTGTGTATAAAGAAGTTTATAAGTTTCATATTCATGGTCCGAGCTAAGATTCGTAAAGCCATGAAGCCGAGCTGATAATCATTGTCGCTAAACGCCGATCGAAACGCAGTCTGAAGTGGGTGATAAACGTACGATACGAGCAGGGTGGCTAGCCGAATGGCACAATCGCTCACGAAACGCTCACGAAACGAAGCGCTAGTAGATATCTATCTCTATCGCGCTTGCGTATTGGCGCGACAGAGCCAGCGGCGTATCGCTTTCGTTTGGCGTCGGAGAAATGCCATTCGGCTACGGGGCCAGGTATGCGTACTTATGGCTCGACGACCTTTTTCGATTGTGTGTCACCGTAAGTACGCGTAAAAACCGCTGCGCATAGTAGTCGACCATCCAACGCGTACTTGCTCGTACGCCTATCACCCACTTGACGTCGCGCCAACACTTTATGGAAAAAGCGGGTTTTCGACAACTACCAATAAGATTTTAGACATTCAAAAATCTTCAATAATACTCAACTGTTTCGGTCGCACTCGTTCAAATATAGGATAGGATTGGTATGAGCGAGACGGTCAGGAGATTGATTGTCAACATGATATCTATCATAAACACCGTTCGAAATGGCCTCATTAAAATCTAAATTTTAAATATATTGAAAGTAATATTACTAATCATTGACGTCACGCTCAAAATGAAAGAGATAGAAAATTTGACAGTATGGTACTCTTTTGCATGATTGCATGAAATCATAATTCAAAATAAGAACGATGGCTTGCGTTGTAAACAGGGACTGAAACATGACACGGGCCCCTAGCGTCATCTATATACTTTTCACTGTATCACTTGTAATGCCGTTGAACTACCGCGTGCGTATTTTTAAAAAAAACGACATTTTTATTTAAATGACACTCTTAGTGACATCTAGTGACATAGATTTACGGCTGCCAACGGGGTACGGCATTTAGTATGGACTCTGCTGGTCCTTTATAATCGTCCTTGGTATCACTATGTTTTACCAACATTAGGTATACAAATTCATTGGTGGTTGTGAAGTACATTAAATACTTAATAAATATAAGTAACATGCAAATATTTTCTATTATTCTAGTTCATACATACATACATATAATCACGCCTGTATCCCATAAAGGGGTAGGCAGAGCACATGACCTACTAAGTTTCAGTGCCAGTGTAGTTTGTTCTAGTTCAACATTATATAATTAAGAATTGTAATTAATAATAATACTCAAATACTCGTGTTGTCTCTTTTATATTCTTCGATTGAATAGTATGCTTTGTTTGATAAGAACGTAAATAGTCGTTTCTTAAAGAGTTTGATGTTGTCTACGTTTAAGATACTATTGGGTAAAATATTATAAATTTGTGATGCCATTCCAAAAATACTATACTATGGAAAGTGAAGACTGAGTCTAAGATGGATCTCGCCAATTCAGTAATAGCCTATTCAATCTTGCTTTAAAGAGACCGAGGTCGTATTTATCGGGAACACAGATGGTGGGGGCGCATTCCATTCCTTTGCAGTCCGCATCACAACAAATGTAAACAAATGAAGCTAACAACACTCTAATGTAGCAAACAATTATCCTGGTCACGGCACCAAATTGTGACAGTAAAACATTTTAAATGCAGAACAAAAACAATCGAATAAATTTTGGTTTGATTTTACGGGTATTAGCTTAATGGGTTTTTCGGTTGTTAGTTATATGGGGTGGTTAAAGTATAGAGTAGGTTAGGTAGGTCACCTTTTGAGAAAATACAAAAAAAACACACATGTAATGCGAAAAGATTTGCCTTCGTATTGTTACGGAAACGTACGAACGTGTCATGCTATTTCAGTCAGTGTCAGTACAAGATGTACTGACATTGACTGAACTAGCATGACAAATACGAACGTTTCCGGAAAAATACGGAAAAATACGGAATAATAAGGAAACCCTTTTCGCACCACACCTGTACATACAATCACGCCTGTATCCCATAAAGCATCAATTGTTTAATTGTAATATTGTTCTGTCTCTTTTTTTTAGGGTTCCGTAGTCAACTAGGAACCCTTATAGTTTCGCCATGTCTGTCTGTCCGTCCGTCCGTCCGTCCGTCCGTCCGTCCGTCCGTCCGCGGATAATCTCAGTAACCGTAAGCACTAGAAAGCTGAAATTTGGTACCAATATGTATATCAATCACGCCAACAAAGTGCAAAAATAAAAAATGGAAAAAAATGTTTTATTAGGGTACCCCCCCTACATGTAAAGTGGGGGCTGATATTTTTTTTCATTCCAACCCCAACGTGTGATATATTGTTGGATAGGTATTTAAAAATTAATAAGGGTTTACTAATATCGTTTTTTGATAATATTAATATTTTCGGAAATAATCGCTGATAAAGGAAAAAAAAGTGCGTCCCCCCCCTCTAACTTTTGAACCATATGTTTAAAAAATTTGAAAAAAATCACAAAAGTAGAACTTTATAAAGACTTTCTAGGAAAATTGTTTTGAACTTGATAGGTTCAGTAGTTTTTGAGAAAAATACGAAAAACTACGGAACCCTACACTGAGCGTGGCCCGACACGCTCTTGGCCGGTTTTTTTCGTCCAAGTTTCGTTAGGCCTTGGTTATACTGTAATGTCATGGAAACGTGTTTTATCAGTAAATAATAATGTCGGTGCCGAAACCTTTCGGAGCGGCCCTTACTTACTTCATGTGCGCCTTCATTGCCTTGAGGAAGATCCCTTTCCCGCACACGGGACAGTCCTCACGCTCGTGGACGCGCAGGTGACTCAAATATTTATTGTATTTACTGCAACAAATAAACTAATATTTAAGGTAAATTCTGCTTAGAAACTTTTACCAGTTAACCAACAAAACTGCCGACATAGTAGACCGATTTCCATCAACCATGGCTAAGAACACTCCTGACTAATTCAGCTTTCAAACAAAAAAACGAAATCTAATCGGTTCATCCGTTCGGGAGCTACTATGCTACAGACAGACATACACACACAGAGAGACAGACAGACAGACACGTCAAATTTATTACCGTACAGTATGGCCAGTCCCGCTCCCCGCTTATCTCACTCATACAAGCATGGTACGCGTTCACCTACACGAGCTTAGAATGTGTGCGTAGGAACGCGCCTCTTTCATATATTTGATCGCCAGTGTCCGAGGTGTCACTGCAGTCAAACTTCGTTTTGCAGGACGCCTCCTGTACGTGAGTAATAGGCTACTAGACTCATATCGAAATTGGCACTATAAATGATTGTCTTCTGTAGTATTTGACGTAAAGAAAAACAATATTTATAGACTTTAGGTATTAAAAGTGTATGATGACTACGTATTTTCGATTTAAAATGTGTGTAATTTTTTGTTTATTTTGGCCACCGAAAACGCTGTCAGCGATGCAGTGACATCATCGAATTCGAACCTACAATCACTGACATATTGAACTTTAAGACTTCATAGTTCATACTTAAAAAGTCAGAAAATGTTGTTTTAGAGTAGAATGCGCAGATAATCTATACAATAACATGATTGTGTTGTTTTCGCCTGATTATGTAAAAGTATACTTTAAAATATCTTTTGCTGTTTTTAAGTCATAATAAAATATGGTAATATTTTACTTCGGTTAAGGACAGTAGGTACTTAATCATATAAGACAGACAAAAAAAACCAGCCAAGAGCGTGTTGGACCACGCTCAGTGTAGGGTTCCGTAGTTTTCCGTATTTTTCTCAAAAACTACTGAACCTCATGAAATAAAACTATGGAAACGGATTAAATTCCGGATTAGTTTCCATAGTTTTATTTCATGAGTAACTATCGCGGTAACCGAAGACAATATTAACTACTGAACCTATCAAGTTCAAAACAATTTTCCTAGAAAGTCCTTATAAAGTTCTACTTTTGTGATTTTTTTCATATTTTTTAAACATATGGTTCAAAAGTTAGAGGGGGGGGGGGACGCACTTTTTTTCCTTTAGGAGCGATTATAATAATATTAATATTATCAAAAAACGATCTTAGTAAACCCTTATTCATTTTTAAATACCTATCCAACAATATATCACACCTTGGGGTTGGAACGAAAAAAAATATCAGCCCTCACTTTACATGTAGGGGGGGGTACCCTAATAAAACATATTTTTCCATTTTTTATTTTTGCACTTTGTTGGCGTGATTGATATACATATTGGTACCAAATTTGAGCTTTCTAGTGCTAACGGTTACTGAGATTATCCGCGGACGGACGGACGGACGACATGGCGAAACTATAAGGGTTCCTAGTTGACTACGGAACCCTAAAAAGGGTCAAGTAGCCTATATATTTATTGTGTGCTATGGGTAAGGTAGGTACGTACCTAAGTTCTCTGTAGCATACTTCGCAAGTCCACACAGTAACGGGGATCCGATGTTCGATCTCGCAGTGAAGACGCATGGAGTTGAGAGAATCCCACGTGTGGTCGCAGCGGGTACACTTTAATAGCCTGTGGGGTGAAACGAAATATATTCAAATAAGGTCAATACGGGTAAGTGTATCATAAGGGTAAGTGTGTCTGGCCTTCACATTTCGCCTGTTTAAGTTCTCGCTTCGACGAATGATCCTATAGACTTGACGTAAGCATACACCCGTAAGGGACAAATATAGAAATAAAATAATGGAGCGCAATTAAGAAGTACTTTAAAAATGGCTGACAGTTTACCATAAACAACCTACGCAATTTGGGCGGATAATAAGCTTGACATGTCACGTACTTATTTGTTTGCCACAAACTCGATAGTGGCAGCGGCGGAAAAGTGAAACTATGACAAAGACAAAAAACAACATTTTGCTCACTGTCACTCTTATTATAACTTGCATGTGACCATCTCGTCGGTAGTGGTATTGTTATTTGGCTGTCAAGTCTATAGAATAATTCGTCTGAGAGTTCTCGCTATACAAGTCGGCCGTTTTAAATAGGGAACATGACTGTAGTTAAAATAAAATATTTTATACCATGCACAAAATATATATATAAATATATATTATATTATTATATATGTATATATTGGTGTATTAATGTAATTGTATATGTATATATTTGTTACCATGTGTATACAAAATTTGCATTTAATTCTTTTAGTGGTTGTACATTTTTGAATTGATCACTCATCGTTAATTCGCTTCTACTCATTTCCTCAAAGGTTGACTGGAAGAGATCCCATTAAGGGATAAGTCCGCCTACATTGTATATTACTGACTCTGTAACTGTGTCTCTTTTGTTTCCTTTATGTACAATAAAGCTTATACATACATACATACAAAATAAAACATCAGATAAATATAAGAAAAACACGGACAGAAGTTATTTTTGAATCCAATTTCTATTTAATAAGTCAGGTAGAAATATATAAAGTAACTGAGTTGACCGTGACGTCACTCAATTCGATTTCATATTAATTCCATATTAGCAAGACGTTGAAATTCGTTTTTAAAAAGAAGCTGATTTGACTAGAAGGCAAGTAGCCTATTTATAACCGGTTTCTGACATAGTACCTACGCGATTTTTTGTCTGGTGGAGAATGTGTTAAGAGGGCTTTCGTGTTAAAAATAGTGAAATCGCAACCAAGCGCTTGATCATACCGTGTGTGGTATCAAATTAAAGGGCTTTGCGAGTAGTTTATAAATATATATGACATTACAGGACTTTTTCTACTTGTTCTAACAAAATATGAGAAAATGTCCAAAAGTGGTAATAATTGTACCGGTGAAGGCTCGTTTTCAAAAAATTGGCAAAAATCAATAATAGCAATTTATAATCACTAAGGCATAACAGCAATTGAAGTAAACGTTGCAGATTAATTTAGTACAAAACTTACTTCGATATGATGTAGAATTTCAAAGAAATTGTCACTTAATTTTAGGTAATTTCTGAAAAAAGTTGAATTCGCCTTAGGCTCGTTTACTCTTTTTCAAAACCTTAAAATAAAGATCTAGTCTGAAAAGATTGTAGTACAGGATATACGAATTATAAATTTACCCGTTTTAATATTCAAAATTGTTCAAATTTTACAAATGAGATCGACTGATTCAGCTCTATACGTGCGTTTTTCTAAACGTGCATTAGAGAAAAATTCATAATTATTTTAGTGAGTTAGTTTTCAAAAATCTAGTCTTATAAAAATCAAGATAATAAGATGCTCTAACTGGAACTTGAATTAAATAAATCTATTGGATAACGGAAAGTGTAGTATTTCACCGACTAAAACTATCAAATTTACATTCTTTTGACGTTTTTTTTGAAAGCAGCCTTAAAACCATTACAGTTGACGAGAAGCAAAATCCATACTAATATTATAAATGGGAAAGTGTGTCTGTTTGTTTGTCCGTCTTTCACGGCAAAACGGAGCGACGAATTGACGTGACTTTTTAAGTGGAGATAGTTGAAGGGACGGAGAGTGACATAGGCTACTTTTTGTCTCTTTCTAACGCGAGCGAAGCCGCGGGCAAAAGCTAGTATGCCATAAATGTCATATTGTGATTCTCTTACCTGTAATGTGACTCCTTATGAGCGGCCAGATCTTTGTCAGTATGGAACCTCAACTCGCAAATATCGCAGGAAAGCTTGCCATACAACTGTGTATAAAATAAAAATTGCTTTAGTAGAATCTTTTATTTAACCTCCGACGCAAAAACGACGGGGTGTTATAAGTTTGACGTGTCTGTCTGTCTATTCATACCTATCCAGCAATATATCACACGTTAGGGTTGAAATGATGAATAAAAAAAAACACCTTACGTGTTTTAGGGTACCCTAGTAAAACATTTTTTCCACTTTTTATTTTACCACTTTGTCGGCGTGATTGATATACATATTGGTACCAAATTTTAGCTTTCTAGTGCTAACGGTCACAAAGATTATCCGCGGACGGACGGACGGACAGACAGACATGGCGAAACTATAAGGGTTCCTAGTTAACAACGGAACCATAAAAAGGAGTGTACAAGTTCTAAGGAGGGTTCGGGTTGCCGACGACTCAAAGTTGTAATCTGTTATCTTGCAAGTAAAATTTGACTTCCAGAGTTCCAGGGTTCAGGGAATATTTTGAGTGATTAATTCGTAAGCGAATTAAGTCAATAAGAATTAAGTGAAATAAAAGAATGTTTCCTTTAAGTAACCTAATAGGCTAAAACGTCTCAAACCACTTTATGCCAAATGAATTATTTACCCACATTCCCTCCAGGGCCCACTTTTCACGTCATGCTCCCCGGCAGAACCACATTGTCTTTCGGAAACAAACATATCAGAAAATATCTATAAGATATAAATACACAAAATAACATGTCAAACTACTGTGTATCAGGCGCCTGCACAAATCATAGTAGCAAATAATAAATACTACATCTTTGCAAAGCTTCACATCAAGGCGTTGTCCAGTCTATTTAGTTTGACATGTCGTAAATTCGTGTATTCAGAATAAACAGAGTGATTTAGTAAACTAGATAAATAAAGCATAGTTAATTTAGAATTGGTACGCGATGGGAGGAATTTAATTTTTAAATGAAAAGAAAAAAGTAAACAATATTTTTTATTGCAGAATATAAAAGATCGTTTATTAATTTATAGCGTGTCACATATATTTCAATCATTCAGTATGTTTATGCACAAAATTACGGACTTTTTTGAAAATAGTATTCATCATCCTCTGAACAAGATTGTCATCCATCTTTTTTGTCTGTTGATTCCGTGTGGACCGCAAGGAGTGGATATTTTGAATTATTTTGCCACTATTATTTAATTGTCCTTTAATGAAATAATGATTTGGGCAATAATTATTGCCTAGTAGTTTTCTGGAAATTCAACAATTTAGCAATCATTGACCCAGACCAAGGGGATTTTTCACGTATTTGTTCACAGTGCATTTTCGCCGGTCAACGTCCATCATCAATAACTTACAAACGCAAAAAGTTAGATCAACCAAACTTCAAATGTAGAGTTATCAACGTATTAAAATTAAGATGTGATTATCATTTTTTTTAATTTTTTAATATATTTTTTTTATTCGTCGCTAAACGCGTGCCAATACTATGTTAACTATGCTTTATATAATGAATATAGAAATTATTTGATATGGTATTGTAAATAACATGTGTAGTTAGGAGAATTGGTGGTTCTGATGAGAGGAAGCTCTGTCGCAGAAACACTTGGAAGTTAGATTTACACAAAACTAGGCATATAGAATTTTTCCAAATGGATCTTATAGATATTTTATGATTTAATTATGTTTACGAAAGACGATGTGGTTCTGCCACGTCTGCTCGCGTTATCCCGGCATTTAAGCTAATGGGAGCCTTGAGTCCGCCTTTACAACTAATCCCAAGATTTAGAGTAACCCACCAGTTTTTTTTTAAATGCTCACCTCAGTATGCATTTTCTCGTGCGCCTTATACGTCCACGACAATGTAAAGGGCTCTACACACTTCTCGCATTTAAACATTTCCATACTGTCTGCATAGTGCTTATCCTCTCTTTTACTCTCCCACCATTTCTTTAACTCCTCTTCTGTCAATCTCTCTTCGGTGAAATAAGGCCCTGATGGTATAGGTACTGGTAACAAAGTCTTATCTATTGAGTACTTTTCTACATTTATCTCAGGCGTAGGGTTTGTTGAAGTTTTCGGTAATAGAATCTCAGGCGTAGGGTTTTTTAACTTTATCGGTAACAGAGGAGCTATCGTTGGTGGTTTTTGTAGGGGTACTGCGCTTATTGATGGCTGATTTGAAGTTACTGAAAACAATATTTATACCCATGAGTCTGTGCCTAATGTGGACAAAAAACCGACACCAATCGGTTGGCCGGCAAGCGCAAGCGCCAACTGCCAACTTACGGCCAAGTAGCCCTCTACACGCTTGGCCAAGGGGGTTGGTGGAACCGTTGGCCATGTGTGTACAGGGGCCATAAGAGCTTAGAGGAATAAGTAAAGAAAGAGTAATCTGTTGTAACTCCATACATTAGTATTTGTAGTGACATCTAGCGTCATACACGCGTCAATCACGCGTCTGCTAGCGTAAATTATCAGTACTGCTACTTGTCAATAGATATCGCGACGCACAAAAATTCTAATGCTCAACAATTTTTAGCTAATATTACAATAGTGTAATGAGTACTCTGTTTTAATTTTTTTCTGCTTGTACCTAATATAACTTGTAAACTGTTTTAATATTACATTTTTGGCAGACGCAACACTGTTGGCACCTAATATCGAGTAGTGGTACTGATAATTTACGCTACTTGACGCGTGATTGTCGCTAGATGTCACTACAAATAACTTGCATTTGATGTATGGAGTTACAACTCTTCCCTTACTCATTCCTCTATGGTTTTAGTTAAATTTTTTGGCGACAAAAGTAAGCTCTAGTGCCATTGTATTTGAAATGTATGAAACACTTACATCTAAGATATAACAGAGGCGTTTGTGTTGCACCCGCACTATCCCCGCTCCAAACTCTAGTCTCGTTTGTCTTTGTTTTTCCCTCTGTCTGTCTTTGAGCAGGACCCTGGACCACACTAGCGTTCCAAACTCCCGGATATACCCTCTCTAGCGGTTCCAGCTCAACCGCAGTTTCAAACGTTTCGCTTACTTTATGTTGAAACACTTCAAATGTAGCTCCGTCATCATATTTTCTTTTCATCGGATTAAGTTCCATATAGCTAGAACCATAATCGAATTCAGGTTCTGTTTCAACAATCACGGGGGGATCTAAGTATTTTGTAGTTGATCTTTGTGGGATAGTTAATTCAGTACCCTTGGATATTTTAAGGTTGGATAAGGTTTGGAATGTGGTTGACTGAAAAGATAAAGTCTGAAAAAAGAAATGTTATAGACAGTGGATTATTTGACAATGTGAATTTGCTGAACTTTTTGAGTCAGATCTGCTCAGAGTTACCAGTTTGGGCTAAATATAATGTTTCAGTTGGCTAACCCGAAAAATGTGAAATGACCTTTAAGCCCCCCATTCACGGTACGATATATCTGTACGATCCGTCCAAATGATATCGTAAACGATCGATCGCCTCGAGTGTAGCTGGCGCTTTTGATGCGATCGTTCACGATATCTATTCGACCGATCGAAGCGATTAATCGTGCCGTGAATGTGGGGTTTTAGTTACTTTAAATGTTTTAAACCTAAATATATCTTCTTTTACGATATGATATGACTGGTGGTTAACATAAACAAATATCATATAAATATACAACAAAGTTATTTAGGTCAATTGAAACTACTGGTATACTCTTGGGTCGACGCGTTCGTTTTTCGTCACGTTCCTAAATTTGTCCCATTCTGCTTTCGTCAGCCATTCTTTATTCGTCACGATCGTTGACGGTCTTTCTCAACTACAGTCGTTTTCGTTGTTCATCTTTATCTTAATTCGTCTCGTTCTGCACTCGTCATAATCTTCTTTCGGCATGTTCGCTGTTAAATCTATGTTTTTCTTGTTTTTTCGTAGTTTTAGGTCGGTACCAACTTAGAATATGACCAAATACGAAATGACGAAAAACGATTGAGTCGAAATAAGAAAATGGCCAACAACTCATTATGGTCAACGACGATAATGACTGCAGACTAAGTTGACGAATGAAGAATGGCTGACGAAAGCAGAATCGGACAAATTTAGAAACGTGACGAAAAACGAACGAGACGACCCAAGAGTATACCAAACTACTGTCTTAATGAGTTATTCTAACTCACTCAAAGTTCACTGTTAATGAGTTATAATTATATTTTTTAATAAAACAAGTTCTTTTCTATCCTTTCCATGATTTTACTAATTTAATAATATTAAATAAATAAATATTGTGGACATCTTACACAGATCAACTTTGCCACAAACTAAGCAAAGCTTGTACTATGGGTGCTAAGCAACAATATACATACTTAAATAGATAAATACATACAAAGAAAAAATCCATGACTCAGGAACAAATATCAGTGCTCATCACACAAATAAATGCCCTTACCGGGATTCAAACCCAGGACCGCGGCTTAGCAGGCAGGGTCACTACCAACTGACTGGTCGTCAAATGTTTGAGTTGTCTGAGTTTGATTGGCTTACTTGGTTATCAAAATCAGCTACAAGAATACTTCGTGCTTTTATAGCTCTTTCTCTGAATTGAGCCATTTTTATAATAAAATTTCTGCACTCCCAGCATATCTCCTCACTTCTCTTCAGCTGAAATATAAAATTGTGAGTTTTATATTAGTAATAACAAGAATTATTTAATACTGGACTGACAAAAGCACATAAAAAAAATGTACCCCTGAAATGTATGGACCGTTTAGGCTTAAAAACTAGATGGCACTGTTCACAACCTGGAAGTGAAGTTTTTCCACAAATATTTTTGCATGCTTTTATGTTTTATAAGGACAAATGACATATTTTTTTTTAAATCATGATATCACATCAATACACATTTTGAAAAAAAAATTGTTGGCATTGTCAGTGTAGTTATGATAGTATTTAATAGGTGGCGCTAAAAATAGAGGTACGATTCTTAGTAGGAAGTATGTAAATCCTATATAAATAACCCTTGGTAATAATGTTCTGAAGCACTGGTGTCCTAGCAGTCAGAGCATGCTACTTTCAATCCGGAGGTTGTGAGTTCGAACCCCGGCTCGTACCAATGAGCTTTTCAGAACATGTGCGAAATTTCATTTGATATAAATTTGCCGGTCGACTTTCGGCGAAGGAAAACATCGCGCGGAATCCGGACTAATTCCAATTTTAATTTGTACAAATATTATATGGAAAGAATCGAATTGCGCCAATATCTAAAATGACACAGATTGTTTATGGTCAGAAGTAAATACGAATTATAATAGTAAGATACTCACCTTCAATTCTTTATAAAACATAGTAACGAATTTGATGTGTTGTAGCGGCAATGTAAACATTTGTCTGCCCTGGCTTAGACAAGTCATGCAATAGAGGACTCTCTGAGTATTCATGTTTGGATGATAATCACAAATACCAGAACATTTATAAATATCGAGGATCGAGGGCCTTAAATGAGTCTTCAGATGGTCTTTTGCTTCATAAAAATCTACATTCCGATTCCGATATTTCCGGCTATTTTCCGACTCTCAGTAAATAAAATGAAATTGACAGTTACAGTTTTGACAGATTCGTTCAAAAATGCTATAGAAGAGTAGTGAAAGTTGTAACAGACGACCGTCCTGTGATCCCGCCCGAGACGGGGTAGTGGTATATATAAAGCCCTTTATTCGTAAAATAACGCTATCTGTTATACTGTCTGAAAACTTTCATTTTGCCATCAAACCTTTGCCAACCATACCAAAAATATTAACAATATCAAAAAATAATTTTCGTATACCCCTATTAATTTTTAAATACCTATCCAACAATATATCACACGTTACGGTTAAAATGAAAAAAATAATTGGTTGTCTGTAAAGTCGGTTTACGGACGGTAGTTTAACGTGATAACGTCAAATAACAGTATTTCACCAAAGCACTTATGTGGTAATATAATTATGTACATGTTAAATTGACATAAATAAAAGCAAACACACTTAAAAGTTAAACTATGGTTATTACATTAATCACCTAAGGAGTGTAGAGTCTATGAACCTTAAGAGTTTTCTGTAAAACACACCAACACTATCAGCAAATATGTCAATATCGTCTGTCTCCAACATGATGCGGTTAAGAGCAGCTCGGGCTCGAGCGGTGCGCCGGCCGCCACGAACAGGCGCCGCCGCCGCCGCGCCGGCACCGCGCCCGGCATGCCAACCACCACATTCGCTCTTGGCACTTGCAGCCCCATTCTCTCAAGCACGGATGCGTCATCTACTCTATGGTGAAACAGTTGGCGGTAATGCATAATATGCAGCAGTTTCCGTCTGGTTTCTAGAGTTTGAAGACCAACCATTCCTGTTACGAATAGAGATGGATACATATATGGGTAATATCCGTACAGTCGTTTGTAAATGTGCCTACAGAACTTCCTCTGCACTCTTTCTAGCATAGTGTTTTGTTCTTATTAGAAAGAATGCATTAAAATAAGCATCTTTTATAAATTAAAGTTTTTTTTTAAAACCTACTAATTTAGGAGTTTGCAAAATTTTCCCGTAGCATTACTAAGGCGCCAGAGACAGAAAGCGATATCGACGGAGCCCCGCTTATTACAGAAACTGCACAGAATAGGAGCCTTCGGCCGTTTGAAGATACCTAACGAACCTAACCTATACCTATATAAAAGTCGTCATTTTGTATCCTAGACCGTTTGCGAGACACGCGTTAATTTTATTAAAGTGCTAGTGCCATTTACTAATCTTAGAACCCTAATATCTCAGTAAATATTAATGGAGAAGAAAAAGTTTATATAACAAAACATCCTTATTTAAACGTGTTCTATATGATTTATCAATATTAACATAGGTTATATTGGTAAAAAAAATCATCGTAAATTTATTAAGTCTCTGGCGCCTTAGTAAAAATACTATGGGAAAATTCGCAACTTCGTACTGCTCTAACTCCTAAATAAGTAGGTTTTTCAAACAACTTCATTCTATAAAAGATGCTTATTTTAATGCAATCTTTCATGTTTTTAAATTACAAACACTCAAAAATAATAAACACGGGCGCGCCATCTGTCGCAGCTGTGGTGCTTTACTCAGGCCACACGCTACAACCATACCGAGCGCATCGATCAGCCGCTTAGTTCCAACGCGCGCCAATAGATGGCGCTTAAGCTATATTGGGAAACGGGACAATGACGTCATCTTTTTCGTGCATGCTGCCCGTAGTAACGAGTTATTAGACGTTATCACGTCAAAATCACCACATATTTTACCACTTTGTTAGCGTGATCGATAAACATATTGGTACCAAATTTCAGCTTTCTAGAGATTATCCGCGGACGGACGGACGGACAGACATGGCGAAACTATAAGGGTTCCTCGTTGACTACGGAATCCTAAAAAAGCATGTGATAGAACAGATTGTTTATGGTCATTGTTATTCGTTACCATGGTAACGTGCCAAGATAGTAATGACCCGGCTATGTTAGCATAATATGACGTCATAATGAAAATAAACACAAATAATACACTTTAAAATAATTTATTTCTGGTTCATATACCTTACTAATACATAATTACGCTAGTAATATACTTTGGTACACTATCTACACATGCATTGCTATTGAATACAATTATTGGATACACAGTATCATACGGAGATTCAAAACTGACTTATTTAAATCATAAATGACATACTAAATCCGCCATTACGACCCTTATACACTTAACAATAAACTTCAAATTCCGACCGACAAGGATACAGTTAGCCTTAGCCCATGTATGTCCATGGGGTAATTATCAACCCAGGATAAATAGGTAGGCCCTCGGCTTTGTACACGCTGAGATTGGAACCTATTGCCAATATGTATATTAGTTGTTCTAGTTAGTATTTAATAGTTATTTGTTATACAAGGGGGCAAAGTTGTATTTTAACGCCGAGTGTGGAAATGAAAAACGAGCAAGTGAAAGGATTCTAAAGTTCAGTCCACGAGCGAAGCGAGTGGTTCGAGAATAGAATCCTGAGCTTGCGAGTTTTGTAACACACGAGAAGTAAAATACATTTGCACCCGAGTGTAACACAAAACTTTTCTCCTCACTATAGCGAGGAAACTACAACGCAAAAAATGCGTTTATCACCGCTTTCAGTAGTTCCACAGGTGGTAAATCATCTTTATTACTAGATTCACTACTTTTATCAATTTTAAAGCAGTTAATTTGACTTTATTCAAGGTCAAATTACTTTACCCACTAGTGGATAAAATGCGTTTCTACCCGCTGGTATTAAAGGACAAAACACGTGTTTCCGAGCTAGTGAGGAGAAAAATAAATTCTTATAAAGTAATAAAACTATTAGAATTGGTAGGAGAATAAGCCTGTCACCTTAAGGAGCAAAGATTCAAAAACAAGTTTTGGGAATATATTAATTGTAAAAAAATACGGACAGGGCAGTAAAATATCACGTAAAATAAAATGTATAATATGATTAGCACGGGAAGCATGGTCGCGCGATAGACGATAAAATATCAGGCCGTCCCTATCGCACTTACAAATAGTGCGATAGGGACGGCCTGCTATTTTATCACTTATCGCGCGACCATAATTGCCTGCCTGGGCTCGGATACCGGTTAAATTTTCAAATCGTTATCACGTACTTGCGGACAAACCTTTAAATTTCGTTTTCGCTCGAAAAACCGCTATTTTTAAACCGGTTTTTAGGAGAACTCTTTCATAAAGGTTTCGTTCGATTAACCGGTTTAGAACAAAATAAACCGGTTTATTTCGCAGCATGGTAGGGAATACTGTTCTAACCAAACAAAAAACTCGCTGCGTGAACGCAGGTATAATTAGGTCGCCGCTCGTCGAATAAACCGGTTTATATCGGTATAATAGTTCTCATAACGTTCGCGTTCTTTAAAAAGTTCGGAGTAAAATCGAAATAAACCGGTTTTAACCGGTAAAAAATAAACCGATTCCTTGCAAGCCTTGAATATGATACAGTGTATCCAATAAAACATTTGGATATGATTTGATAATTAACATTAGACTTCTTAACTTGAGACATACAAACCTAATATTAATAAGAATACGTGTTTAATTTGGCTTAACTCAGCTTATTTAGCTACCAAAAACATGGTAATTACAAAAAATTGGTACTTAAAAAAATATATTTAATAAAAAATATAGTGATCGAAAACTTCAAAGGTTTCGGCAGAAAATAGTAGGATTTTTATTCAAGTTTCGAAATTGTGTGAAGAAAATTCCGTTTTCGAAACTAACAGAAAAAGCTCGCTAACTTAAACTAACATAGATCAACTAAATTTTGTATGGCGTCACTCAGGCGGAACAGTTTAATTTGTGCACATATGATGAAGAACAATAATGACATTTAAATAAATAAATATTATAGGACTTCTTAAACAGATTGACTGACTCCCACGGTAAGCTCAAGAAGGCTTGTGATGTGGGTACCCAGACAACGATATATGTATAATATATAAATACTTATATACATAGAAGACATCCAGGACTCAGGAACAAATATCTGTGCTCATCACACAAATAAATGCCCGTACCGAGATTCGAACCTAGGACCGCGGCTTAGCAGGCAGAGTCACTACCCGATAGGCCAGACCGGTCGTCAAACAACATTTACATTTGTTCGAAAAGGTTTTTACAAATTTTTAGTTTTTGACCGGACAAAACATTTGTTTGTAACAGCACAAATCATATGAAACTTTGGAATACATGAGTCAGCTCAACGAGAGACTTATTTTTAACATCATAATTTCACAAATTTCTGACTTTTATCACTTATTAGCTTTTGCCCGCGGCTTCGCTCGCGATAGAAAGAGACAAAAAGTATCCTATGTCACTTTCCATCCCTTCAACTATCTCCAATTAAAAAATCACGTCAAATCGTCGCTTCGTTTTGCCGTGAAAGAAGTACAAACAAACAGACACACACACTTTCTCATTTATAATATTAGTATGGATTTGCTGTGTTATCAAATTTGTTGTAGAGTCAACTTGGACCGACTCTGGCACTGGCTCCACCGCGAGCTAGTAAGCTAAGAGCTATCGGCTATAAAAACGAACAAAAAATAATCACTCCCGCGTAAATAAAAGAGACACGGCGATGTTTATAGTGACTCGCCAAGCGGTGAGCTATCAATATCGCCGTGTCTCTTTTATTTGCACGGGAGTGCTTATCTTTTGTTCGTTTTTATAGCCGATAGCTCATAGCTTACTAGCTCGCGGTGGGACCAATGCCTCTAACAAGAGACCTGAGATTATGTAAACCTAAAATGTAACAGTCTTCATAGTTAATTTGGCTTAAGAGCCTTTGCGCTAACAAAGTCAAACAAGATTACGAAATACATTTTATCGTAACTTTGAATTAAGAAAAAGCATATGTATAAGTAGTATTTAAAAAATAATAACTACGCTAAAATGTCATGAATTTGTGCATTTGGTGTGTATAATCATTAATTTAAATATCCTACAAAAGCTGAAAAGAAGAAAGCTTGAACTTTAAAAATATATTTGTCATGTTTTTTTAACTTTGTTTTATTTTAATATGGTATGTCCATAAAATAAAAATGCTGAGTATATGAGATTATAGTCACAGTATGAAACCAGTAGTAACTCTTCCAACAAAATTTAGCGTCGCGCGGATTGTCCTTGAGCAGCGCTCTGCGCTCGCGAGGTGCAGAGAGCACATTTGGGAACGGTACGGCCAAGGTCGCGGCGCGTGCGAGAGACCCAAACACCGACCGCGGGAGATTCACTACTGGGTCGTCCTTATACTGTGTTATAGTATCGATTACACCTATTTATATATAACATCAAAGTATTGTCTATACTATAATTTAGATTAAAAATCGTATTTACATAAAAAACTGTTCAAGGCAGTATGTATGCAACAGTCTTGTGGTTTATTAAAAAGAAGCTTTGGTAGGATCAGACTTAAGGAAAAAGCTAAGCATTCAATTAGAAGAGGTTGTGTACACACTATCTCTTTCTAATTTTTACGATTTTCTTAAGGATCGACGAAAATATATCGCAAATTATCACTTTCAATAGTGTTTTACTTTATCGAAACAACAAATTGCTTAAATAAGTATCATGTTTTGCAAATTATATATTTTTGGCAAAAAAAATATATGTCGGTTACAAAAAAAATTCAATAAATGCGAAAAATTTTCGCCAAGTACACCAATTGCTATAAAAAAAGATGGCAATTTGAATTATGTACATTATTGTACTATGACACATAAAATAGTTCAAAACCTATAATTCTAAAGTTAAGAAAATATACATAGATTTTTGGCTGAGAATTTTAAAGAATAAGTATAAATCTATAACTAATCAAAGATATTTATGTACTATACTTTTTTACTATCTAGAAAATGATTATTTGAAAACATGGATATATACGACTATTTCTATTATTTATTCATACAATTTTTAGATTTTTAGTTTTACATATAATATAGTGTATGGATATTTATGTCACTATGGTAACATAAGACAAAAATATAACTAGCTAACTTTCCACCGATTTGCGCAGAAAAAAGTGAAGGGGTGTCTTTAAAGTCATATTTCATAGAAATCTGGCATTAATGACATTTCCACATTGACAATACAAAACCGTGCATAGTTAGCTTAGTCTGAAGCTACTGTTACGTCTTTGACAGCAGTCATATTCACATATTATTTTCACTGCACCCTTATACAGGGTGGGGCCTGTAACAAATCAAAAAAATAAACTGTAGGCTATACTCCTTAAACTGACCAACATTTATTCAGCGATTTTAAAAATTATTAAATCTTAAACTTTTATACAAAATAAAAAAAACGTTGTCTGTCACACTTTAGACTTATCAGAATTCTCATTACGTTACCTCTTAGCAAAGAGGATCGAGTATTATAGACTTACTGTCAAAGTAAAATCTGTAATCACAGTGCATAGACTGCCATCTCTCGACACAGGTTTTAAACTTTTGAACCTCAGTTTTAACAATTTGGCCATATAGCTTAAAACGTAAAATATTAATATAAACGCCATCTAGCCGAGCGTTCCCCAAAGGTGTAACCATCTAGGCCACCGTACCTTTTCCTCTCGGGCTTTGAGGTACGTTTTTTCTTAGACATTATCCGTCTATACGGAGTTACATATGTCTTTGCCTCTTAGGAAAAACTTTCAAGGGTGATAAAAATCAAAATCAAGTTATTTTTCAGTCTCCGAACAAATGTTAGTCAGTCTGAGGAGTACAGTCTACAGTTTATTTTTTGGTTTTGTTCCGGGGCCCACCCGGTATATAACATAAACATGAATTAACATTACTTATAGTTACCTAAGTATTTAGCTAACAACATACAAGAAGACGAAAGGCCAATCTATACCAGAAGACTTTTTAAATATATGGCATTATATGCCAGGTGTCATATTATCTTACAAAACAGTTCTAACCCTTAGATGCACATGGTATCAAAACCGATACTGTCGAAACGACACAATTGAACATCAGCACGGGTAGCATGGTCGCGCGATAGACGATAAAATATCGGGCCGTCCCTATCGCATTATTAGTAAGTGCGATAGGGACGGCCAGATATTTTATCATTTATCGGGCGACCATAATTGCCTGCCAGATTGGCGACAATGAGGAGACACACAAAGGTTATGACAGATGGCGCCACGTTATTAGTCCATTGCACTATAGAGGAATAAGTAAGGGAAGAGTTGTAACTCCATACATCAGTAAATGCGAGTTATTTGTAGTGACATCTAGCGACAACCACGAGTCAACTAGTGTAAATTATCAGTACTGCAAGAGCCTAGTTGCACAGGCGCCGCCCGGCGGGATAAAATATCAGTGTGCCTCCTCATTGTAGTACTGTATCAAAGTGTAAAATTGACGTCAATTTCAATTGTTCTTAAGTCATTTTGCAAGTGAAACAATACAATACAAATACTCTTTATTGCACACCTCAATACAGGAAACAATGTAGTAAGTATACACAACAACTTAAGAGGTAAAACAAGAGGCGGTCTTATCGCTAAAGAGCGATCTCTTCCAGACAACCTAGGTAATGGAGAATAATAAATTTAACCTTGTAAGTAGGAAACCTATACGATACCATGCGTTTAAGGGTTAAGGGTATCGGCCTTTGCTTTGACCTAAAGAGTTGTAGCGAAGGAACATGTCACAAATAATATCAGTTCAACATCTATCAACACAGAGCGCTTTAACATTTTATTTGAGTTTATAAGCTCATTTTGGAAACTTATTTATCATGCAGTGACGTCTGCGAATGATACTACCAAGGACAACACATACCGGGACTGACAATATCATACAAAAAAGTGTGCCCCTGAAACGTATGGGTTATTTATGGATACAACTAGACGGCGCTGTTTCGCAGCGTGGAAGCGGCAAAAATCATATTTTCCCCAAATATTTTTGAGTGTTTTTAATTTATTATAAGAACAAATGACATTTTTTTTATTATATTAAATATCATAATATCACGTCAATACATATTTCGAAAAAAAAAGAAATTTGTAGGCCTCATCAGTGTCGCTATGGTAGTATTGACGACCGGTCTGGCTCAGTTGGTAGTGACCCTGCCTGCTAAGCCGCGATCCTGGGTACGAATCCCGGTAAGGGCATTTATATGTGTGATGAGCACAGATATTTGTTCCTGAGTCATGGATGTTTTCTATGTATATAGTATGTATTTATCTATATAAGTATGTATATCGTCGCTTAGCACCCATAGTACAAGCTTTGCTTAGTTTGGGGATAAGTTGATCTGTGTATGGTGTCCCCAATATTTATTTATTTAATAGATGGCGCTAACAAATAGAGGTACGATGCTTAATATGAACATTGTCAATCCTTTATAAATCATCCTTGACTGATGATTTACGATCTCGGATTTAGATTCTGAAGAAGCAGCGAGGGTTCAATCGTGTGTATTTAAACTTTGATGTTAAAAGTATCTAAAACGAGGTTATAAACGCAAAGATACAACCTACAGCGCTTTTGAAGCCTAACCAGAAATAAATAACTACTAGTTTTTGGCCGCGTTAGAAAGAGACAAAAAGTAGCCTATGTCACTCTCCATCCCTTCAACTATCTCCACTTAAAAAATCACGTTAATTCGTCGCTCCGTTTTGCCGTAAAACACGGGCAAACAAACAGACACACACTTTCCCATTTATAATATTGGTATGGATTGTCAACAGGGCTGTTATTCTGATGTATGGGGTGACAGTTAAGTCACACCTCGGACACTGGCGTTCAAATATACGAAAGAGGCGCGTTCCTAGCACACAAACCACACAGTCTAAGCTCGTGTAGGTGAACGCGAACTATGCTTGTATGAGTGAAATATGACAGGTCGACTGTTCAAGTTTTTGACAGGCGGTAACTGTGAGGTAACCGAGAGGGGGTGGGCGGCACTTTCATCGGGGAGCGGGAGTGGCAATACTGTACGATAGTACTCTTGTGGTTAAGTTTAGTATGAACTTATGGAGGAAATAGTTCGAATGAAATTCCGCAACATGGCGGGTAGTTATATATTTCTGGCCAGGATTTAAGTCAAATTGTAAAATGTCACAACAATCTCAAGGGAACTTTGAAGTAGGTAACAGCAATTAATAGTTTTTTTACGATTTTTGGCGATTTTATCAATTATACTAAATAGTCACGACTAATCCTATATATGCACACGCATATTATAGTCTGACAAAATTAGGTAGAAATTAAAAAAAAGGCAACATTGTATCATAGAGGAATAAGTAAGGGAAGAGTTGTGACTCCATACATCAGTAAATGCAAGTTATTGGTAGTGGCATCTAGCGTCAATCACGCGTCAAATATAGTAAATTATCAGTACCACTACTCGACACTAGGTGCCAACAGTGTCGCGTCTGCCAAAAATGTAATATTATAACAGTTTACAACTTATATTACAAGCAGAAGGAATTGAAAACAGAGTACTGATTAATACTATTGTAATATTAGCTAAAAATTGTTGAGCATTAGACTTTTTGTTCGTCGCGACATCTATTGACAAATAGCAGTACTGATAATTTACGCTAGTTGACGCGTGATTGACGCGTAGATGACGCTAGATGTCACTACAAATAACTCGCATTTACTGATGTATGGAGTTACAACTCTTCCCTTACTTCTTATTCCTCTATGATTGTAGTTAAAAAAAAACTTTTAATTTTTACTCTTTTTGCCAGACTATAAACAGTTTGACTATATTATCTAGTTGATCACATATTTGCTAGTTACATTTAAAACACATGATAAAAGTCGGGGAAATATTTTAACTATTTCCTTACAATACGTTTTTAATCTTAATGATTATTATTTTAGATATAATTTTAATATAATAACGTCTCATAACTATGAAGTAAAATAGCTTAATGCTTTCAGATCTTTTTTATTTGGATTATCCTCGGTGATAGATTCTTTATCGAGATTTTCAAAGTTAAAAATAACTGTACTGTTTCTTTTTATGTCAAAATAACTGTCCATCCCAGTCAAAGCTTTTAAGAACATTTTCATTTTCGTGTCAATAAATGCAAAAAATATCTTATTCATAGAGCAATAGACAAAACTCTTTTTATTTTAATAACTAATAAATGCCAACATTTTTAAAAATTGTACGATAATGTCACAAAGTACGTTTTTTGCGTATAATACGCTTTTAAATAACTATTAGAAAATAATATTTGTTTTTAAGCCAACTTAGCTTGCTTTAAACTCTCACCCCAATCGATAATTCAAAAGTTACGAAACTGTTACCAGTTATTACCCGAAGTAAATAAAACTTTCACGTTCTTACCAACGTTTCGAAACTCGTTCCCGTTACTTCCATAATTTGGAAACTCATCCGTTCCCAACGTTTCGAAACTCTTTGTTACCAAAGTTTCGAAACTCTTTGTTACCAAAGTTTCGAAACTTGTACCAGTTCATGCCAGTTACGAAACTCGTACCTGCTGTTACCAAGGTTACGTAACTCTTCGAAACTGCTTCACAGGGTGCTTCAAACACTTTCTTCTGCGTGTGTTCGTTAGTTTGTAGTTTCCTTGCGAGCGGTGAACGATACAATGGAGCGGATCCCTTTCACTGATGTCTGTAACAAACATACAATAGTATACATTACGCTACAAGTCCGGAAATAAGGGAATCCGAAACGAGTGGCGATAAATTAAGAGGCCTTACGCCTTGGAAAAATACTTCAACTCAAATTATGAAGAAAGTCTAGGTAATTTTAACTAACTGTTGATTATATACTACTAGCGAGCCGCCCCGGCTTCGCACGGGTACTATACCTACATGTAAACCTTCCTCTGGAATCATTCTATCTATTAAAAAAAAACCGCATCAAAATCCGTTGCGTAGTTTTAAAGATTTAAGCATACATAGGGACATAGGGACAGAGAAAGCGACTTTGTTTTATACTATGTAGTGATTACATATAATACTTTGATCAAGCAAAAGAGCCAAAGCTTGAATTTATTGCGTGTGGTCACAATATAAGGATGACTCAGTAGTTAATCTCCGGCAGCGGCGACGCGATCGGTATTTGGCTCTCTCGCACGCGCCCCGCGCGACACGACAGCGCTACGTAGCGGCGCGTACTGACGCGACCGGCATCCTCCAGTTCCGCATGTACTCTCTGCACCTCGCTGCGTGCGAGCGCGACTCAAGGACAAACCGCGCGGCGCAAAATTTGTTAGAAGAATTATTACTGGTTTTATACTGTGGTGTAGTTAATATTTACGTGGAAAAACCCGCTTTATTTGCTAAAATTTGACCAATTTCGAGTTGTTGAGTTGAGATTTCTCCATAAAATAGTTACCAAGGTACATCATTGTATGTTACTAGATTACAATAGCCCTGTTTAACAAACAGGGAGAAAACACAGTGAAAAAGTACTAAATTCATGAGGGGTATTTAGCGAATAAGGCCTCTTAAGTAAAGTTTTTGACGAGAATTTTATTTGAAAAAGTTAAATAATCTCACCTTTTTCTTAGATCCGTTGAGATAATCCTTGTACATCTCTGAGCGGAGGTACCGTGAGTAGCTATCAGACTTCATCAGGTGATATACGTGAGCCTAGAACACACAAATAATATACTAAAAACTTCAAAATTACCATACCATAAACATATGTACAAGGTACATTATTGTCCCGGATCTGTAAGTTCACTTTTTTGACACATTTGTTTTGAAGTATGTTGCGATGTGGCTAAGATGTATCGTTTGCCAAATCTAACGATTAATTTCGAATTGGTTGAATCGATTAGGCCCTATGTATAGTCAACCAATTGGAACCCTAGGCCACTGTAGAACTATGTCACAGTGACGTTATAAATCGGATTGTAAGAAATCTCTTACTACTTGTCATTTTGACATGGTTGTAGAGTGGCCTAGGGTTCCAATTGGTTGACTGTACAAGGAGGTGCTTAAACAAATATACGATTTCTATACACTTACTGAAATGTCATTTGAATCAAAATGACAGGCTCTGCCACAGCACTAGTTTAAAAATAAAAATGAATGATAAATGACATAATAAATCCTGCGTGACAAATTAATATCGTAAAATACTCACTAACGAAGATCCGCAAAAATGTAACATGTGTTAGATTATGTTTAAAGTAAGCGAAATATTGTTTAAAGTACTTGATTTTTAAAAAAATATTATTACAGGATTAGGTTGCGCGTTAACATAAAATTGTTATAAATAATGATCGTTATAATGTAAAATTGTATGAGAAACATTTTCGGACTACCAATAATCTATATAACAATTTTATATGAACTTTGGCGCACCCGTCAAAAAGAGGTTCTTACAGCTCTGGGACAATAGGAAGCGTCGGTGGCCCAGAGGTAAGAGCGTGCGACATTCGTTCCAGAAGTCGCGGGTTCGAACCCCGGTTCGTACCAAATGTACCAATGAGTTTTTCTGAACTTATGTACGGAAATGTCATTTGATATTTGCCAGTCGCTTTTCGGCGAAGGAAAGCATCGTGAGGAAACCGGATTAATTTCCAATAAGGTCTAGTTACTCTTCGGATTGGATTGGAAGGTTAGTCGCATTCGTAAAACTAGCGTCGACGTCTTGGGAGTAGTCGTCAAAGCGGACCCTAGGCTCTCACGAGCTGTGGTTATTGCCAGGACAACGCAAAGAGAAATGAAATTAATTGTAAAGTGAATTACCTGCGCCTGGTCGAAACAGTATCTATCGGCGGTCCCAGATTCCACCTTTACTCGGGTCAGTTCCCTGCAAAGATAATAGTAATGTATTGAACTAATATATATGTCAAATATCAAATTGAAGTACATTACGATTCAAGTGCGGAAAAGAACAAGTTCGAAACGAGTGGCGATAAATTAAAACACGACCGAAGGGAGTGTTTTGAATCGACACGAATTACGAATTTCGTTTTCTCACGTGTATAGTACGACGTGTTTCAACCTGGCATATAATGAACCACTTCTCGCACTAGTGCGTAAAAAAGCACCATCTGTACTGAAAAAACTATTTTCGCTAAAGATAAACGACTAAGGGCCGGTTGCATCAAACCGTCTGGCACCGTTAAAGCGTTCGTTAAATTTTATTGTATGGGAAGTTCCATAGTCGTCTGCTGCGTGACGATGATGTGTCTGTCAAATGTGGTTGATGCAACTGGCCCTAAAAATAAAACAACTCACCTGCTAGCGGCGTCAATGTTGACGGGCGAAGGAGCGTCAGCAGCCAGGAACTCCTTCCAGATTTCTTTGGCCCTTGAAGCTACGCGCCGGATCGGTTGAGCTTTAAGATCTTGCACAGCTAGCCAGAACCTGGCACAAAAATATTAAGGTTATAATCACAGATATAGGAAGGACGGAGATCGGATATCGTCACTACTTTAAAAAAAACTTGTATCTTCGTCTGTCAATGAAAAGAAAATTGTAGTAAGTATGTATGGAATGCATATAGACTTACTGCGTTTTAACTTTGAGGAACAGCGTGAGATACGAGATTTTTTAAAAGTAGTGACGATATGCCGATTTGTATAGGCTACTAGACTCATATCGAATTTGGCACAAGAAATTATTGTTTTCTGTAGTATTTGACATAAGAAACAAATATTTATAGATTTTGAGTATTAAAAGTGACATGTGTGTAATATTTTTTTAACTTTGGCCACCGAAAACGCTGTCAGCCATGTAGTGACGTCACAGAACCTAACATAACTTCATGTCAAGTCAATCACTGACATAATGAACTTTATGCCTCATACTTAAATGACAGAAAGTTTTGTGTTTAATTCGATTGACGTCATGCACAGACAATCTATAGATTAACATGGCTAATGTTGTTTTTGCCTGATAAAGTGAAAGTATACTTTAAAAATGTTTTTTTTTTTCAAGTCGTAATAAAATATGGTAAGATATTTTTTCGGTTAATTGGACAGTGATTGATAATATAAGATAGACTTTAAAAAAGGGTCAAGTAGCCTATTGAATACGCCTGACCGGTGATTTGTATTGAGTAGCCCGAAGGCCCAGCGACAGCAGCTGATACCAGGTTTCGCAGGATTGACTGCAACTGGTACCAGTTTCGCAACAATCGCAACTTATATACTATCTGGTACCCGATTCGCAACTTTAGCAGCAACTTGTACGAATTTCGCAAATTTAACAGCAACTGGCACCCGTTTCGCAACTTTAACAGCAACTGGTACCAGTTTCGCAACTTTTAACAGCAACTGGTACCCGTTTCGCAACTTTAACAGCCACTGGTACCCTTTCGCAACTTTAACAGCCACTGGTACCCGTTTCGCAACTTTAGCAGCAACTTGTACGAATTTCGCAAATTTAACAGCAACTGGTACCCGTTTCGCAACTTTAACAGCAACTGGTACCCGTTTCGTAACTTTGACAGCAACTGGTACCAGTTTCGCAACTTTAGCAGCAACTGGTACCCGTTTCGCAACTTTACTAGCAATTAGTACCAGGTAACTTTAACAGCAACTGGTTCCAGTTTCGCAACTTTGACAGCAACTGATACCAATTTCGCAACGTTCGTAACTTTGATAGCAACCGGTACCAGTTTCGCAACTTCGCAGTGACTGAAATTGCGACGTTCAAAGTGTATAACAGGCACTAACTTGAGGTTCTCGCCGCTGAACTCCTTGGACAGGAAGCGGGCGAAGTGGTCCTGGCCGGCGGGGTCGTTGAGCAGCTCCCGGAGCCCGAAGGCCCAGCGCCGCACGCGCCGCAGCGGCAGCGGGTCCTTGCTGTTACATCACATTCATTTAATAGGCTAGTTTCCTATACTTTAAATAAAATATTTTATGCTGTGCACGAAATAAAGTAACACATAATTCGATGCAAAATATGGACAGTAGTTATTTTTAAACATAATTTCTATTTAATAAGTCAAAGAAAATGATATAAAGTAAATGAATTGACCGTGACGTCATTCCTCAGTATTTCATAGTAATTCCATACTAACAAATCGTTTTGACAGTTCATAAAAAGAAGCTGATTTGACAAGTAGGAAACTAGCCTATTATACATACATACATACACGCCAACGGGCGTAAGGCATGGCATGGATCAAATTGTGGCGTATTCGAGAGTACTGATGTGCCGACGGAAAGTTTTTTTTTTTTTTTAATACTACGTCGGTGGCAAACAAGTATACGGCCCGCCTGATGTAAAGCGGTCACCGTAACCTATGGACGCCTGCAACTCAAACAGTGTCACATACGCGTTGCCACCCCATTAGAAACTTGTACATTCCCTTTTGCTGTGTTAAGTACACAGTAAAAAGGAGTGTGCAAGTTCTAAGTTCCCAAATTTCTGAAATTTTCACATAGGAAAACTTCGGAAACTTTCCATTCTTTGTATGGACAATTGTATGGACGGAAACTTTCCATTTCATAAATTTAAATTCCTTTTATTTTTCTTGAAACTTTCGTGAATTTTTCATGAAATTTAAGATTTTTGAGAAGTGGCAATGACAGCAAAGCGATCCCTGTGATCGCAACCGAACTAGAACCGACTGACTCGGACCGAGAGCGCGCGAAAAAGGCCGATCAGGCCCCGTAGCCGAATGGCATTTCTCCGACGCCAAACGAAAGCGATACGCCGCTGGCTCTGTCGCGCCAATACGCAAGCGCGATAGAGATAGATATCTACTAGCGCTTCGTTTCGTGAGCGTTTCGTGAGCGATTGTGCCATTCGGCTAGCCACCCTGGGGGGTTACCATGACGTGCTAAAGCCGTTCAGTTTAGGTTGAGAGAGAGGGACGGAGCTATGTAACTGCTATAGCTGTGTCCCTTTCTCTCAACCTAAACTGAACGTCTTTAGTACGTCATGGTAACCCCCCAGCTCTCGGCTAGTACGAGCGAGCGTTACTGTACGCCATATGTACAATTTGTCTCTCGCTCTCTCCGTGTACTACTGTACTAAATGTCCTAAAAGAACAAATTAGTACACTTAGGAGATCGTACTAGTTGAGAGCGATCTTTTCAGTGAACGAGAAGGCACAACTCTAGTTGGTTGTTTTTTTTTTAATGAAATAGGCAGCAAACGAGCAGACGAGCCGCCTGATGGTAAGCAGTCATCGCCGCCCATGGACATAAGCAACATCAGGGGAGCCACTTATGCGTTGCCGACCTTTGAGAACCCTAAATACCCGCTTCTTGAAGAACCCCATGTCATAGCGCAAGGGAAACACCTCAGAAGGTAGCTCATTCCACAACTTGCACGTTCTGGGCAAAAACGTTTTTTTTGTTTAGTCCACAAGTGTAAAAGTATAGAATTTATTTATTTACCATTGTTTTTCTTGTTCCCAGAGCTCGGTAGTGTCATGGATCCACGGGTTCGGGTATTCTGGTGGCGTCAGGAACATGTCGTACTCGGCGTATTGCTCGCAGTACGCTATGAAGCTGAAAAATAATATTAATAATAAATAAATATTGGGGACACCTTACACAGATCAACTTAGCCCCAAACTAAGCCTGGGTACCGGCAGAATATCAGTGCCTCACAACCTAGTGTATGCGCGTTCTTAGGCGGTCGCATTTTAATGTACGGGATGGTATGATCTTAGATTTAATCTATGGTGAAACAAATGACTGAACCACGAACTCCAATCGCAAATATGATACTTTCTTCTGAACAGAACGTTCTAATTTTGAATGTTATCAAAGTATTGGTTCAGCAATTCCCGTTAAGTTTGTACATCTGGATCATGTCTCCGATTTGGATAAAAATTGGTAGGCTGATAGAGTCCATGATGCTGAGCAAGATCCACTAGGTTTCCCAAAATGTCCTAGGTTGATTGTATGAAACTTTCCTTTTTTGTTACCGAAAATGTATAGGAATCCCGGTAAGGGCATTTATTTGTGTGATGAGCACAGATATTTGTTCCTGAGTCATGGATGTTTTCTATGTATGTAAGTATTTATATATTAAATATATCGTTGTCTGAGTACCCACAACACAAGCCTTCTTGAGCTTACCGTGGGCCTCAGTCAATCTGTGTAAGAATGTCCTATAATATTTATTTATTTATTTATTTATTTTAAACTACATAGAAGATTTTGGGAAACCTAGTGGAACTTGCTCAGCATCATGGACTCTATCAGCCTACCAATTTATATCCAAACTAGCTTTTACCCGCGGCTTCGCCCGCGTAATAGCACACTCAATGAAGCCTATCTCGCGGGAAATAATTCGTGTATAGGCGAATTTTGGCATAATTGTAGGGAATGGTGTTCTAATCCACATACTCAAAGTACTGATGGGTAGGGGAGGAGCTAACTGGTGGAGGGGGGTGTAAAGGTCCCTTTTTTTAGTTTTTCGCGAATAACTCTTAAACTGTGGCACATAGCAAAACATGTTCTGAAACACAAGTAATCTTCATAAAATTCTCTACAAAAAAGTCTTATACACTTTTTATCTGGGACTAATCGTTCATGAGATATGGAAGGGAAAAGATGGACAATAAAGGAATAAACTCATTTGTTTATGAACAATACGTTTATTCTTATAGAGACGCGGTAGCGTGTCAAGCCAGGTTCAAGTAACAAAAGTAGCAAGCAGTACCGTGTGTAATATTACACGAACCGTTTGGAGCCACATTTGAGCCCCTTCTAACTCAAAAACGATTTCACATAAACGTGTTATAATGCAACGTAAAAAGAAACCAACGCGCGTAGTAAAAGTATGAGCTATAAGCGCTCCTCAATAAGCCCGGTACTAGCAGCCCGCCTTAGTGCGTTTTCACATTATCCGATCCGATATCGGATGTCGGAAGGATTTCAAAGGCAAAAATCCAAGACGGCGCCTTAAATGTACGGGATATCGGTCCTACTTCCGATATCGGATCGGATAATGTGAAAACGCACTTAACCCGCGTCTCTATAAGAATAAACGTATTGTTCATAAACAAATGAGTTTATTCCTTTATTGTCCATCTTTTCCCTTCCATATCTCATGAACGATTGGTCCCAGATAAAAAGTGTAGAAGACTTTTTTGTAGAGAATTTTATGAAGATTACTTGTGTTTCAGAACATTTTTTGCTATGTGCCACAGTTTAAGAGTTATTCGCGAAAAACTAAAAAAAGGGACCTTTACACCCCCCTCCACCAGTTAGCTCCTCCCCTACCCATCAGTACTTTGAGTATGTGGATTAGAACACCATTCCCTACAACTATGCCAAAATTCGCCTATACACGAATTATTTCCGCCGACGGACAGTTAAATGTCTTCGTTAGGCGTGCTATAATAAAAGTATTCATTAAGATTTTCATTTGGATCCTTAGGTTTCTCTGTAGGTATATTTATCTGCGATTATTTCGATTGCACATAATACTTTTGCTTGCAATGATTGTAGAAATATTACACATCGACCACAGCGTAGGTAATTCTATATACGCTGGGGAAACCTTTATAAACATCCCACATAGCCCGTATTTCGACACTATGATCGGTGGGTAAAAAGTACTTTTTTCTATTCTCCCTTACAATTTTTTACATTTTGCTTATACTTATCGCAAACGTAATCAATCTTCAAGCAAGCAAACAACGATCGTCTTAGAGCACATTGATTGTAAGAGACCGCCGACCGATTATCCGTATCCCTCTAACGATACCCATATTATCCGTATCCGTATCCCTATCCCTATCGCTATCGCTATCGCTATCGCTATCCCTATCGCTATCCCTATCGCTATCCCTATCCCTTATCAAGATGTTTAATGATATAACACTTTAAGTTCTCGCGCTTTGTACACATATTTAGGAGTAAAATAGAATCGGCCTCGATGATCTGGAACCCTCATGAAAAACTATATATATTGCTCCTCGAAAAAGTTCAGAAAGCATTTCTTCGTTTTTTGTATAAAAAAACATATGGCTATTTCCCTTTTCTCTACCCCACCAAATACTTACTTGGTATGTTAGGTTTCAACTCCCTAGAGATTAGACGTATTTCTAACTTGTTGTCCTTTACTTGTCAGATTTTAAGAGGAGATTCAGATTGCTCTGACCTGGTTAATAGAACGTGTAGCCTATTTGTTCCCGATAACTACTTACGTAGCCGCAACCATCGTCTTCTTGCGGAGAACGTGGCCCGAACTGTGACGCACCAACACTCTCCTTTATTTTATTCACGGGCTCTTTTAAATCAATTTTTAAACGTTGCACCAGAATGCGATTTGTTTAATGATAGATTTAGACAACTTCGCTCCTATTTTATACGCTTCTGTGAGCTATCTTTTTAATAATGCTTGTTTTATTTGTGTGTGTGCTTATACTTTTTGCTTATTTTAATTATAATATTAGTATAATATTTCAATCTTACAGCGCATTGGCCTATAAGTATAAGCTGTAATGCTGTGAAATTTTATCTTCGAATAAATAAATAAATAAATAAATAAATTTAAAGTCACATACAGGTCGAACGCGATTAATTAACATTATTTTTACCTTTTTTCCCAACGTTTCGGCCAGGTTGCACTGGCCGTGGTCGCGGAAGACTGACGTCCCAGCAAAATGTCACCGGAGATGTAAACAACACAAAACTACCCGATATTAATTTATATAAATGTTCGGGGTAGACAAATAAATATAATCTACCCGCTTTTAGTTAATGTTTATTTCCCACCATGTTTATTTTAAAGGTAAAAATAATGTTAATTAATCGCGTTCGACCTGTATGTGACTTTAAATATATGTTTAATGATTTCTTATCAAGTGCTAAAATATAAAGTTTCAAAGTTTTATCTTTTAAAATTAAGAAATCCCATACAAACTTTCAACCTCTTTTTCAACCCCTTCATCCCTTTTTTTCGAAATAAAAAGTAGCCTATGTTTTGTCTCAGGGTCTAAAGATTGTCTGTTCCAAATTTCATCAAAATCGGCTGCGTGGTTTAAGCGGGAAAGCGTAACAGACAGACAGACAGACAGACAGACAGAGTTACTTGCGCATTTATAATATTAGTATGGATTTGAGATGTGATCCAAATGTACAAAGTTAACGGGAATTGCTCGGTTGCACATACAGATTTCTTAATGTATGATATGTGTTGAATACTTACATTTCAGCTACCTTGCTGACGCGAACGTTGCGCCGCTCCATGCGAGCTCGCAACATCGCCAGATTCCGTCGGGCGGCCTCCACCTGCCGCTCTATACTTGGCGTAGAAATCTGTAGTAAAATAATACATTGTAAATAAGCTTTTGCCTTTGGCTAGTCTGTGGTCAAGAGTAAGGGCCCATTTAGACGGTACGAGAACTCGCATACGAGTTTTATTACATTGCGGTATTTGATGGTTGTTCAAAGTTGTATGTACCCTCCAATAGCTCGCAATGTAACTAAAATCGCATGCGAGTTCGCACGCCGTCTAAATCAGGTCTACGGGTGCGCGCCCAAGAGCGAAAAAGTTGCTCGGCGACTTTTTTGTCGCTTACATCTAGTGTATGGGATAGTATGAAAGTGGATAGACCAGCAAGTGTGTGCACTCTCATACTAGTCCATAGACTAGATGTGAGCGACAAAAAAGTCGCCGATCAACATTGTCGCCCGTGGGCGCACCCTCTAAGCACATTTATAATATAACCACAAAAAAAAAATCCCGACCGCGACGCAGTGGCCCGATTTTCATGAAACATGGCTAAAGAACACTCCCGATTAACTCAGCTTTCAAACAAAAGAAACTAAATTGGTTACTAAAAAAATCGAAATTGGTTTATCCGTTCGGGAGCTACGATGCCACAGCCAGACAAACACATAGACAGACAGACATACAGACACGTCAAACTTATAACACCCCGTCGTTTTTGCGTGGTGTTAAAAATACATTGTGCAACGTGGGATGGAAGTTGAATATTGCTAACGAGAGTAAGTAAAATCGTGACGGCTTTCCGGAGCGAGTTAAAGACTCGAGTTTGCGATATTATTACGCCCCGAGTTACACACAATGTTTTTCATCACACTTGCTATAAAGAACAATCTGTTAAACTTTGCTTTATGCTTGAAAAAATACAAGTAATATTCACATCTGGGAATTTTTCGCGAGAACAATCACCAAAAATATTTTTTTCTAAGGTAGGTAAATTTTATGTTTTTCCTACTCAGAAGAAAACAAGAAACAAAAAAATGGTCCAAAATTTTCTATTATTTTGCATACTTTCCACTTTTTAACCGCTCTACAAAATGAATAAAAACCGGCCAAGTGCGAGGGACGGTATTTTTTTTTTACATTTTCCTTCAACTCTTTTTTTTTTTCACAATAAAAAAAATAGTTTCTTTACGTTCAATTTGCGTTATTTCTAACGATACCCCACTTGACCTAGTAACTTGAAATTTACAGTTTGCCCCCCCCTTTCATTCTGGCTATTTTCTACAATTAAAATTAATAAATTAAAAAAATATATACTTTTCTAATTTCAAGTTGATAGCATAAGTAGTTCTCGAGATATTTAGTAATGTGACAGACGGACAGAGTCGCACCATAAGGGTTGTACCTTTTTGGTGCGGAACCCTAAAAATGCTAACGAAGTGGAAAAATTAAATTTGGGACGCTTTTTTCACCTAGTAGGATCGAAAGGGCTCGTGATTTTGAGTAGGAAAAACAATGAAATGTACCTACTTTCGAAAAAAGTTTTTGAATCTTTGTTCGCGAAAATGCACATATGTAGTGATATATATCTATCTTACCTTGTTAGCCTCGGGAATGCACACAGTTATCTCAGGTTCAGATGATTCACCTGAAAACAATTTTTAAATATTACAAACATTAAAATAAAAACGTGAGGAAACCGGACTAATTCCAATAAGGCAGTCGCTTTCGTAAAACTAGTGCCTACGCCAAATCTTGGGATTAGTTGTCAAAGCGGACCCCCGTCTCCCGTGAGCCGTGGCAAATGCCGGGATAACGCAAGAAGGATGAAGACAAACATTAAAAAAAACGCTTTTAATAAGATCCTTAACAAAAGTTTTATACTAGGACGGCATTAAATTAATGTTTAATTAAAAGTATTTTACGTTAACATAAAGTATCCAGAAGCGGAAATAGCATTGGATTGGACTTATCCTCAGAAAACCTGATACCCACCTATCCAAAATGGCCCTCACCTGGAATGTACCCGGCAAGCGGAAACCATGCCGCCCTAAATCGACTAGACGTCGCTCGGTTCAGCAGGAGCTCAGGTTGTTAGGGATGGGGTGGGAGGAGGTCACCCAAACTGCCCAAGACCGGAGTAAATGGAGAAATATGATTCGGACCCTACACCCCAGCAGAGGGTAACAGGATGTAAAGAAAAAGATTCCGTACCATTTTCTTTGACAGTGTTTTCAGCTTTCTTCTGTATCTCTTCTTCGCTCTCCTCTGGATTGGTGATGGTCACTATTGGGTTGTTCTGTAAAAAAAAAGTGAACAGAACTGTTATTGATCTCAAAGTCTACTTTTTCAATCTCTCTAACAACGTTCGTTTAAACTTTCATCTACACCATTTGGTGTAGGCGGGAAGAGATTTTAAACAGATTTTGGAGCGTATTCTCTACGTGGACGACTGTTGCTGTCCTCATTTTGTCGGCTTTTCCAGATGTTATTGTATACTACCCAATTAGTTCCAAAGGCCGCTCCTAGGATTATTGTTCGACATGCCCATAAGTAAGGAAAGAGTTGTAACTCCATAAAGTCGCCGTCAATAGAATTTGTGAACAATGTAAACAAACCTTGTAGTCAAAATGTCTTTAATTTGTAGTGGTACTGAGGTACATCTTTTTCCTAGACTTTATCTGTCTATACGCAGTTATATATTTATGTCTTTGATATTATCCATATATTATTAAGTGAGAAATTTTATAGAAGTTAGTTTTAAAGAAAGATTATAAGGAAAAAACCTTATAGGATCACTCATGGGTCTGTCTCTGCGTCTGTCCGTACCAGCTTATTTTTAACCCCCGACGCAAAAACGACGGGGTGTTATAAGTTTGACGTGTCTGTCTGTCTGTCCGTCTGCCTGTTTGTCTGTCTGTGTGTGTGTCTGTCTGTGGCATCGTAGCTCCCAAACGGATGAACCGATTTCGATTTAGTTTTTTTTTTTTGAAAGCTGAGTTAGTCGGGAATGTTCTTAGCTAAGTTTCATGAAAATAGGTTCACTATGTCGCGGTCGTAGGTTTTTTCAAAATTTTAATTTTGTGGTTAGTGTTGCGGTTACCTTGAGGTTATGTTGCTGGATGAGCTCCTGACACTGCCGCATCCGTTTGGCCTTGAGTGCGTTGATGCGGGACAGCTTTTTGGGATCCAGCTCCGTTGTATTCACGCAACCGGGCTGCGAAAGGAGTAATCAATTAGCCTTCATACAGCGTTACACCAGCCACTGACCAAACCACAGATGTCATATAAACCATAGATCAAGCAAACGTATCTACTTAGCGTGTCAAATGAACTCGGTGAAATCCACTGAGTTGTCCGTCTTAAATCGCAGCTTGCAGCTTTCGGGCGTCAATTTTTGTAAGTTGAAGTCAACAAAAACATTAAAAATGCCTCGTTACATGATATTTAATTGCAACAACATAAACCTTATCAACACTAAAGGGCCTGAGACATATTTAAAATCACAGGCAAGTAACAACTTCAGTACAAAATCTGACACGCTCGGCCGCCATACAAATAAATGAACTCGTTTCTTCTATCTAAATCTAATTCTGTGGAACAAACAATAGGCTACTTGCCTCCTACTCAAATCAGCTTCTTTTTAAGAACTGTCAAAACGAATACGAGACTTGCTTATATGGAATTTATATGATCACGAATTGAGTGACGTCACGGTCAACTCAGTTACTTTATATATTTCTACCTGACTTATTATATAGAAATTGGATTTAAAAATAACTTCCGTCCATGTTTTTCTTATAATTATCTGATGCTTTATTTCGTGAATGGTACAAAATATTTTATTTTAACTACAGTCAAGTTCTCTATATTGCAAACGAGATTTAGTTGACTCGAAAGTCTCGAAACACTTGAGTTTGCAATATTTTATGCCCCGAGTAACACACAATGCTTTTCATACTTGCAATAAAAATATAAGATAAAAATTAATAATTAATTTGGGTACTAGAAATTTCATTACTCAAGAGTTTTCTATAACTAACTTTAAGTGCCAGTTTTATGGATAACATTTACTTTTTATGTAAAAATGCATTAAAAAATGTTTAAAAAAAAAATCGCAAAATTTCCTCATTTGGTATTAATTTTTTTTTTGTCTTTTGGCCTCAGAAATGCGTGGCTAAAATCTCTCGTAACGAGCACCGTGTATAAAGTTTAATAAAACCCGGCCAAGAGCGTGTCGGGCCACGCTCAGTGTAGGGTTCCGTAGTTTTCCGTATTTTTCTCAAAAACTACTGAACTTATCAAGTTCAAAACAATTTTCCTAGAAAATTTTTATAAAGTTCTACTTTTGTGATTTTTTTCATATTTTTTAAAGTTATGGTTCAAAAGTTAGAGGGGGGGGGACACATTTTTTTTACTTTAGGAGCGATTATTTCCGAAAATATGAGCATTATCAAAAAATGGTTTTAGTAAACCCATATTCATTTTTAAATACCTATCCAAAAATATATCACACGTTAGGGTTGAAATGAAAAATAAATTACTCCCCACTTTACGTGTAAGCGGGGTACCCTAATAAAACATTTTTTTCCACTTTTTATTTTTGCACTTTGTCGGCGTGATTGATTTAGGTACATATTGGTACCAAATTTCAGCTTTCTAGTGCAAACGGTCACTGAGATTATCCGCGGACGGACGGAGGGACGGACAGACATGGCGAAACTATAAGGATTCCTAGTTGACTACGGAACCCTAAAAATGACTTACCATCGGACGATGAACGTCCCAGAAGGCTCTCTCCTGGCTATCCAAGACTTTCCTCTCGAGCTTGTCACGTTTCTTGTCCACCTGCAAAAAATATAGTCAAATACAAAACTAATATGAAGTCTGGGGTTCAAATCCCGGTAAGGGCACTCAAAGTTGAAAGTGTTGAAACTGAGTTCAGAGACAAATCCAACTATCTGAATTTCCCGTTTTAGGACGTCCTTTTTTATACTACGTCGGTAACAAGCATACGCAAAGCGGTCACCGTAACCTATGGACGCCTGCAACTCAAGCAGTGTCACATGCGCGTTGCCAACCCATTAGAAACTTGTACACTCTCTATTGCTGTGTTAAGTACACAGTACTAACTGAACAAAACCAGATGTTTAAAACTTTAAATCCCATGAGTTTTGGTCACTCACACCACACTATATGAGTTTTTTTTAAAGGCATACCTAACAATACCCTTCTTAGAACTTGTACACTCCTTTTTGCTGTGTACTTAACACAGCAAAAGGGAATGTACAAGTTTCTAAAGGGGTGGCAACGCGCATGTGACACAGTTTGAGTTGCAGGCGTCCATAGGTTACGGTGACCGCTTTCCATCAGGCGGGCCGTATGCTTGTTTGCCACCGACGTAGTATTAACAAAAAAAAAACAATAAAATATAGGCAATAGTTGTCATGCTTTCTAAATTTATTTTTCTCACTGCACCCACATTCGCGAATTTCTGTTTGGTCCTATGGTTGACTGGTAGAGAATGCCTTAAGGCATTAAGTCCGCCATTTGTACTTTTTTTTCCAATTGTGCAATAAAGTTTAAATAAATAAATACCTTGCTCTGAGCCTCAGCTTGCATGAAGATAAATTCCCATTTTCGACTGAACATCTTCTGGAGTCTGGCAAGAGATTCAGCTTCATAGTCTGCTAGCTCGAGACGAGCTTTATTCTGCATTGTCCGCTTGCACAGATACACCGCTGAAAAAATATCAACTGTAAGTAAACTTTTTTGCCGCATGCTCAGCGCACTCAGCTTTCAGACAAAAAAAATTAAATCTAAATCGGTTGATCCGTTCGGGAGTTATGATGCCACAGACACTCACATAGACAGACAAACAGACAGACAGACAGACGGACAGACAGACAGACAGACACGTCAAACTTTTAACACCCCGTCGTTTTTGCGTCGGAGGTTAAAAAACATCATTATAATAGCCTTTCGTTAACGCGATAGTTACTCATGAAATTTAAATAAGAATACTTCTACTAGACGTTTCGAACTCTTTACGGCGTTCTTTTTTAAACTTACCGTAATCAGTGTTTTCCGGTTCCCATTGGTTAGATGGCCAGAAATATGGTGTTTGGAATCTGTAATTGGAATAATAACTTAAACATAGTATAATATTTATTATAAACACAGTCTATTGACTGTGACTACACATTTTATTTTGACAGTACTCTATATACTCAATCCTCTTTGCTGTACAGTACAGAGTAGTGTGTGTGTGTGGATTGAGTGAGCACCTTCCGAAAATAAAAAAAATATGCTGATCATTTAGTAAAAGTTCTAAAACAATTGTAAAACGAATCTCTGAATTTGTAAAAAGATAAATCAAAAGATACAGCCATTAACATGTGCTCACTCAGTTCTCACAAACTACCAACGAAAACAGTGAATATATTCATTTAACATATAATATTTATATACTAACATTTAGTAAAAAATAGGCCAACCTACCTCTATAAATATTAGATCACCTAGTGACGTATTAAATTTTTTACAAATAGTTTCTTATGCTCACTCAATCCACACTAGGGTGTGCAAACCGGTTAACCGGTTAACCGAAAAACCGGTTAACCGAGACTTTTTGGCCTCTGTTAAAAACCGGTTTTTATAGTCTCTAACCGGTTAATAACCGAAACTGTATTTATTTCTCAAAATTTGGAGAATTAAGCATAAAAAGGTTCAAAAATACGTAATTATTTAATGTTTTGTAATAATAAAGATTTATTCATTACTTTTCATTGACAAAATTATTATCTGTAATGATTTTATTTTAAAAATAAGTCCCGAGTCTACTACCGAGTATACATTTTATACAATACAGTAGAGTCCGGTTTAGTATATTACGACTCCGCATAGACCTAACGTCCAACCTCTTACAACGACATAAGCACAGGTATTTATTTGGTTATCGTATGTGATAGTATGAAAGTACATCCGTTTATTACGACTCCGATTTTAACGACCAGCCGCTTTTTACGACACATTTTACACAGAATCCATCCATCAAGTCCGGTTGCAACGACGAGCGACAACGTTTTTAGTTTTACTAGTAAATTGAGGAAACAAAACTACTTCCACCCGAGCACGGCCCCCTGTCTTGCCTACAACAAGTAGCAAGATTACATTGTGGCCATGTAACTTTTTGGAGTATTGCTTTTATAACAATTTGTTCGCCTCGGATCTAATCTTATAGGCTAAATAGAACCCAATTTGTATTTTTCGATTGCGTATAAACTAGCTTTACTTACAAATGATAAGCAAGCACGCATACTAAAAATGACTTTTTCACAATAAAATAAGGTATTAATACTATGATAATAATACCCTGTAAATAAACCTTTTGATTGAAATGTTTTAGTAATAGAGATGTAGATATTACTTTTAATTAAAAGAAATTAAATTCGTTTTGTACGACATCCGGTTAATACGACGTAATATCAGCGGTCCCTTGAGCGTCGTTGTAACCGGAGTCTACCGTATATTTCAAACTATATTTTTAAAAGAAAGGTAAAATGGAGATCTTGGTTTTCTTACATCAATTGCTTGTATTACTAGGGGCTCTGGGAGCTGTAGACCCTCGCGACATGCCTAGAAAACACAAAACTGACGAATCACATTCAAACTTGGCTGAGAGACCGGTCTGTTTCAGCTAATAGGGGCTATAACTATTAGATTGTAACATTAATTTTGATTACATTGAGGCACTCTGTTCGATCCTTGTTTGTTTATTTTCTTTCTGACTCTTGGAGACCATATACATCTCCAAGGAAAAAAGTAGATTAAGTATATCTATTTTTTTTTCTTTAGTTGTGACATCAAGAGTCTTTTACAACTCTAAAGTTATTTTAGTTATCTTTTATTTGTATCAGTTCGTTTTTTTTTGTTTTCATCATGTATATTTTTTCTTTTTTTTGATGTACTTTAACACTTAGAGACTATACATCTCTAAAATCTCTTATTAATCATAGTAGCTTTGTACTTTGTATAATTTATTGAAATGAATTTCCATAGAGTAGGTACCTAGTCTGTTAATTTAATATTTCTTTTTTTTTGATGAATACTTTTGCTGATTAAATTGTATCTCGTTTTTTAATGCATGTTAATTATAAGATGTAATGTTTTGAAAAGAAGTGGCCCGCCGAGTTTCTTGCCGGTCCCACAGTGGATACCCCCCTCCAACTGAGGGGGGACTGAAATCTTCTCGAGGCTGAGGCGTAGGGTTAGAGCCGGCGTAGCTTTATTTGACGTTCATAAGCGCATTGTAATATGCCTACTTGGAAAAATAAATATTTCATTTCATTTCATTTCATTTCAAACCACACAAGCCTTTTTTTTAGCAATTTCCACATTTTACAAAATTTCCAAAAACTGGAAAAAAATGATCTTCATCGTGCAAGTAATACCTGCTACGATATCATCAACATCAGATTTTTTAAAGGTAATGGTAATTATTGCGTAGTACGGCCATTTACTAAAAATCCTCAAAACCGGTTAATAACCGGTTAACCGGTTTTGAAGGAAAAGTCTCGGTTATTAACCGGTTTTTTAAGTTAACCGGTTTTTGCATACCCTAATCCACACACTTTTGAAAAGCCGAATTTTGATGAAAAACATAAGATTTAGACCGCTATTATATGTGTATAGTTTAGTAAAAGTGAAATGGGAATTTGTAAAATACAAAACGAACCACTAACGTGTCAGGTTTTTTTATAATAAATTTTTGTAAGTGCTCACTCAGTCCACACGTTTTGAGAAAGTTAAAAATGTAAATATCTTACGATTTGTAGCACCTAAGACACTCGAAAGTACTTCAACATTTAGTAAAAATTTTTACTAAATATCTACCATCTAATATTTTATATTCGTTGTCTGGTTTTAAAGATATTCAGACATAACTTTTCTCATACAAATGTATCAAGTAGGGTGACCACACTATGTCGGCTCCTGATTTTCCCCACCTTCCCATTGTCATATTGAGATTGGGGAGTTTCGTTCAATTTTGATAATAGTTTACCGGATTTGTAAGTGGGAGCGAGAAAAGAATAACTATTTCTCGCTCCCACTTACAAATCCGGTACGCTCATCTGTTAGCGCGATTAGATTACCAGGTTCTGGTTTCTTACTAGTGAAGTATTATATTCTTTGTTTCTTACCAATTATCATTCATGTCCTTTTTAATGCATGCATGTCGATATGGTTATTATCCTGACGTCGATAAAAATTACACAATACACATCATCACTAGGCCAAGAACATAACCTAAAAACAGTTTGCAGATGGATAATTAATATGGTATTAGTTTAATATTATCAAAATTGAACGAACGAAACTCCCCAATCTCAATATGACAATGGGAAGGTGGGGAAAATCAGGAGCCGACATAGTGTGGTCACCCTACTTGATACATTTGTATGAGAAAAGTTATGTCTGAATATATTTAAAACCAGACAACGAATATAAAATATTAGATGGTGGATATTTAGTAAAAATTTTTACTAAATGTTGAAGTACTTTCGAGTGTCTTAGGTGCTACAAATCGTAAGATATTTACATTTTTAACTTTCTCAAAACGTGTGGACTGAGTGAGCACTTACAAAAATTTATTATAAAAAAACCTGACACGTTAGTGGTTCGTTTTGTATTTTACAAATTCCCATTTCACTTTTACTAAACTATACATATATAATAGCGGTCTAAATCTTATGTTTTTCATCAAAATTCGGCTTTTCAAAAGTGTGTGGATTGAGTGAGCATAAGAAACTATTTGTAAAAAATTTAATACGTCACTAGGTGATCTAATATTTATAGAGGTAGGTTGGCCTATTTTTTACTAAATGTTAGTATATAAATATTATATGTTAAATGAATATATTCACTGTTTTCGTTGGTAGTTTGTGAGAACTGAGTGAGCACATGTTAATGGCTGTATCTTTTGATTTATCTTTTTACAAATTCAGAGATTCGTTTTACAATTGTTTTAGAACTTTTACTAAATGATCAGCATATTTTTTTTTATTTTCGGAAGGTGCTCACTCAATCCACACACACACTACAGAGTATAGTACTTGTATAGTACAGTATAGTACCTGTATAGCACAGTATAGTACATGTATAGCACAGTATAGTATCTGTATAGCACAGTATAGTACCTGTATAGCACAGTATAGTACATGTATAGCACAGTATAGTACCTGTATAGCACAGTATAGTACCTGTATAGCACAGTATAGTACCTGTAGTAAGTATTATCGTTCTACACAGTAAGGTTGTGGTCGTCTATAGGGAACAGGTAGCCGTGCTCCGCAAGCAAGTGAGCGAGGTGTAGGGCGTCCCTCTCTTCCAGAGACGACGCGTCAGCCAGTTGACTCAGTATAGTACACTACAGTACAGTATAGTACCTGTATAGCACAGTATAGTACCTGTAGTAAGTATTGTCGTTCCGCACAGTAAGGTTGTGGTCGTCTATAGGGAACAGGTACCCGTGCGCCGCGAGCAAGTGAGCGAGGTGTAGGGCGTCCCTCTCTCGCAGAGATGACGCATCAGCCAGTTGACTCAGTATAGTACACTACAGTACAATATAGTACCTGTATAGCACAGTATAGTACCTGTAGTAAGTATTGTCGTTCCGCACAGTAAGGTTGTGGTCGTCTATAGGGAACAGGTACCTGTGGTACCGAGTATAGTACCCGTACAGTACAGTATAGTACCTATAGAGCACAGTATAGTACCTGTATAGCACAGTATAGTACCTGTATAGCACAGTATAGTACCTGTATAGCACAGTATAGTACCTGTATATCACAGTATAGTACCTGTATAGCACAGTATAGTACCTGTATAGTACAGTATAGTACCTGTATAGCACAGTATAGTACCTGTAGTAAGTATTGTCGTTCCGCACAGTAAGGTTGTGGTCGTCTATAGGGAACAGGTACCCGTGCGCCGCGAGCAAGTGAGCGAGGTGTAGGGCGTCCCTCTCTTCCAGAGTAAGATGACGCATCAGCCAGTTGACTAAATCCGTGCCGGTGAACACCTAAAAAAACAACGATATTATAATAAGAATTTATCTACATCCATATCATAAATCCCTTTAATAGTACATTACGATATAAGTGCGGTGAAGAGGAAGTTTTAAACTTTTTTTTCTACTCGTCGACTATAATCTGTTAATTAGGACACCACAAACCAAAACTATAAGTGCTGACTTTTCAGTATCGGATAGTCTTTGACACTTAGTGCGTTTTCACATTATCCGATCCGATATCGGATGTAGGACCGATATCCCATACATTTCAGCCGCCATCTTTGATTCTTTCCTTTGAAATCCTTCCGACATCCGATATCGGATCGGATAATGTGAAAACGCACTTAGTCAACTATAATAATTTATTTCATTACACTTCACTTCAGTTAACTGAAAAAATTTCAAAATAGAACTTCATACAAGTTCTATACTAATTTGCGATACCTGGCAATTTTTTCTGCATCTGAAACACATTTTTTTTTATCTATCGCGTTATCGACCAATCAGAGTCGGTTATTACAAACAACTGGTTGCCAGGTAATTCGATGTTGATACAACGGTGAACGACACTATTAACCCTTCGAGCCCCAGCGACATCATATGATGTCAGTAAAATATAAGTAAATACATATAGATGCTTGGGACTCGAAGGGTTAACATTAAATTTAACCTGAATGATGATATTCTTCGTCCATTGATGATGAAGATGATGACTCATAGAAAAAGTATTGTATACAATAGTGATATAATTAAGCTTTTCACTCTCGTACCGTACTATTAGGCCACTCAGCAAGCTTCGTGGCCTAAACACGGTACTCGACTAAAAAACTTGGTATTATATCACGATTTTATAAAATACTATTTTTCCTAGCCTATAATTGTGTCCCACTGCTGGGCAAGAAAGTTTAAATTAAAACTCAACCGAAGGGAGTGTTTCAAGTCGACGCGAGTTACGAATTTCAGTAGGTACATATAATGAACCACTTCACGTACTAGTGTGCTAAAATAGTACCATGTGTACTGAAATGTACTATTATTTAGTTTAGGGGATGAATGAAAAGCCTGACCAGATTATGATTGATATATGATTATTGTCAGGAGGGCGCTGTTACTGATGTATGGAGTGACAGTTCAGTTTAGTACACAGAGAACCTCCTATAGAGTGCCAATATTGTAAATTTTGTGCGCGCTACAAATCAGCAGTGCTTGGGGCGCGAGGGGAATGTGTTTAGCGCGCTGCGATTGGTCGTTTCAAGGACGGCAGGCAGTCGCGCCAGATGAAAAGGGAGTCGCGTAAATAGCCAGTGTAAGTTGACCTATGCCGGCTCTGAATAAATTATAAATATAAGACCGTTAAGTGTCTATTTTACTAGAACTTGAAATAAACAATGACGTTGCTCTGAAATTAGAGATTTTATTTTAAGTATCACACAATAAGCAATAATTACACTTTAAACTAAAACACATAGGTACTTTCTCACCTGAAATTAGAGAAACGACATTTTAAGTCTATTTCTTACAATTCCTTTTTATATTATTTATTATCTTATTTATTGTTGTACAATTTGCATTTCCATGACATACGTGACATAACGAGTTATATTCTATCACCTAGCAACCGTTCTATTTTAACGACTGCGCAGAACGCTGTTATGAATAGCGCCATCTATGCTATTCTGTATGCAACCTGTCACTGCTCACCGGCCTTCAGCACTGAGCAATAGATTAAAGAAATATATTTTCTTTACATCTCCCTCCATCGAAAAGAAAATTTAACAAAAATTTTCTCATATACGTAAGTATACTAACTATGTACATATAAGAATACTAATATCATATTAGTCCTCATTTAGTTCAGGTGAAGGTATAAGTTTACTGATATGAAAGAGATTTGATTCTGACTTTTTATGGCCAGTATCAATTCTATATATTGAATTTGATATCTTCTCAACTATTTTGTACGGTCCTATCTTCAACTCATCCAATTTTTTTCTATTAAGTTTATTGCCATTTTCGACATAGACCATATCACCCTTATTTAAGTTTAATTGCGATCGGTTTTTATCATAGATTTGTTTGTTATAATTATGTGATTTCATTGAGTTTTCAAACGCTCTTTTTCTATCAGTTTTCCACTCTACTTCTACTTTATTTTTTTTTAGTTCTTTTGGCAGAAAAGAAACATCAGTACCATCTAAGAGATACTTGGGTGTAAATCCTGTAACTGTATGTTCTGTACTATTATATTTTTCAACACACTCATGAGCTATAGTGGTCCATGCTAGTTTTTTACTTTTATTTTCATTTATTCGACATCTAATTTTGTTTACAAGTGTTTGATTCAATCTTTCATTAAGGCCGTTAGAAAACGCAGCATTTACAGCAGTAAAGATGATTTTAATAGATTTTTCATTTAGAAATGTTTTGAACTCTTTTGAGTTAATACCTGGATATTGATCAGTTAAAAAAATTTCTATTTTATCAGAATCGACCACTTTATTTATTAACTTAATGAAATCATTAGCACTTTGCGTTTTAGAAGTAATAATATAAGCATATCTTGTAAAGTGGTCCACTAGGAGATGAAGATATCTTTTTGTCGATCGTGAGCCTCCAAAACCCCCAATTGTGTCTATTGAGACTATTTGGAATGGTTTTGTAGCGGGACCTAAATGAGACATCAGGCCATATTTTTCTTGTCGTCTTGTTTTATTTTTTAAACATATTTCACAATTTTTGCAATGTGTTTTTATATTTGTAGTTAAATTTCTTGCTGTATATAATTTACTTATTTTATTTTGCATTTGTTTTACACCTGGATGACACATGTTTTCGTGTATGTATTCAATGAGATTTTTACTAAAGTCCTCAGTTAAAATTATTTTATCACGCTTATTGTATTTTTTATAATAAATATTCTGTTTTGATATCAATTTACTTTTATTTTTTTGTACGTCCTCATTATTTTCCTGATCTGTAACAATATCATTCAATGTTATCATGTTAACTATTTTTAATTGATCTCTAGTATCGTCACCTGCCTCCAATACTGGGTTTCTACTTAGACAATCCGCCTCTACATTATATTTCCCTGGAGCGTACTTTATATTGAAATCGTATTGTGACAAGTAGTATGTCAATTCCCCTAATTCATCATCTGTTCTAGACTTAATATTTAAATTTTCCAAAGGTTTATGATCTGAAAATACTGTAAAAGATCTACCTAAAAGCCAATATTGCCAATATTTTATGGCTTCTTTAACAGCCAAACATTCTAGGTAAACAGCTTTTTTTTTCTTTTTGTAATTGATTTAATTTTTTTGAAAAGTATGCTACTGGTTTTTCTTTTCCGTTTGGTTGTGTTTGTTTTAGTACAGCCCCGACACCTTGTAAAGACGCGTCAGTGTAAATGTTTATGGGCAAATTTTGATCAAATATTTCTAAGATTGGCTGAGAGCACAATAAGTCTTTTATTTTTTGAAATGATTTTTGACAATCCTCTGACCAAATAAATTTCTGATCTTTTCTAAGTAAGTTATGAAGAGGTTCTAGAATTATGGAACTATTTGGTACATATTCATGATAGAAGTTAATTTTCCCCAAAAATTGTCGTATATTTTTTTGAGTTGTTGGTGTTGGGAATTTTTTTATTGAAATTAAATTATCTCTTATCGGGCGTACCGTATTATTATTAATTATATGGCCAAGGTATTTTACCGAGTCGGAAGCAAAATTGCATTTAGTGAACTTTAATCTAAAACCCTCCTTTTTTATGGCTTCTAATAATTTTGTTAAGTGATCAATGTGTTCTGAGAAAGTTTTAGAGAATATTAGAATATCGTCGATATAGTTAACAGCAAAATCAGTAAGCTTATACTTGCGTAAAATATTACTCAGTATTCTTTGAAAAATAGCCGATGACGTCTTCAGACCAAATGGTAAGCATGTCCATTGATAGTGACCATCCTGCGTGACGAATCCCGTCTTTTTTCTATCTTCAACTCTTAATGGAATCGACCAAAAAGCTGAATTAACATCCAATGTGGTGAAATACTCGGAATTTCTCGTCTTAACTACCAAGTCATCGATCAACGGGAATGGTTGAGCTTGTGGTACCACTATTTTATTCAGGTCTCTAAAATCTATGCACAATCTGGATTTCCTGTTGTCCTCTTTTTTAAAAGCTAATGTTACTGGTGCCGCAAATGGACTATACGACTCTTCTATAAGTTTGTTATCAAGTAGCTTTGCTATCTGATCCTCGATTTCCTTTTTGTCTTCGAATGAACATCGATATGGCCTTTTACTACAGTATTTGTCCACAAGTAGATCAATGCGTGCTTCATATTCTCTCACTGTACCAATGTCATATTTGTCTTTCGCAAAAACTGCCTTGTAAGTGTCTATCAATTTGTATATTTCAGATTTTTGATGAGTATTTAAGTTACCCATACTTATTTGGAAATCATCCTCTTTTATATGCTCATTAAAATTTATTAAGCAGTTTTTCATCTCATATTTAACTTCATCCGAAGCATTATTTTTATCAGTTTTTACATTTTCTTCTGTAGTTTTATCATTTTCTTCTGTAGGTTTAACATTTTCTTCTGTAGTTTTAACATTTACTTCTGTAATATCTTTCCTTTTTTGGGAAATTTTCAAGTTTTCATCTTGAGTCAGTCCAAATTGTTTTATAGTGTCAAGTCCTAATAGAAAGTCGTGTTTAAATTCTTCTCCATCAATTATATAAACGTCCGCTTTCTTTTCAGTGTCAAAACACTGTATATCTATAGTTGTCAAACCCTTAGCTTTTTTAACACCATTAATTGTAGTTAGATTATCATTCCTAGAATTTTCTTCTCCTTTTACTCTTACTAATTTCGAATGTATCAAAGAAACATTCGAGCCGGTATCATATACTCCCTGAGTTTCTAACTTTTTATTTAATAGCAGGTCGACTTTAATTAATGGTGTTGTTATTCGTTTTTTTTGTCATTATTGAGTTCAACATCAATCATTGCATTATTTACAGCTTTATTGTAATAGCTCTTCGTCTTATTTTTATTATCTTCTGTCTGTTTGAACCAACATTTGTCTTCCGGATGGAACCGTGTGCCTTTATTTAAATTCTCACAAGTCTTACACGGCAATATCTTATCCGATTTTCCTTTAGTTTCGTTGGTGTTCCATTTTTTTATGAAACTCTTCTTATTTGCTGTATGTTCGTACCTACCGATTTCATTGTATAAATTTGAAGTTGATTTTACCTCTTCTTTGTCTATTTTATCAATAATGTAGTCGGGTAGTCCAATCACAATAAGATTTATCATAGTTGGAGTATCTATATTTTTGTTAACCTCCAATAACAGTCTTTCTTTTCTGGTAGCATATTCCAATAATGATCCTGTTTTATATCTAAATGTAAAAGCATACTTGACTTGAGACCAGCCCTTTTTCCCGTATGTTTCACAAAAGTTGGCCTTCCATTCTGTCCATTCTGAGTTTACAGTTAGCTTAATTAACATACTGCTATACCAGTCAAGGCACTGTTTTTCCAAGAGATGTTTTAAAATTCCTATTTTGTCTTGATCCTCTTTTATGTCAAATCTGTCACATTCACCCTCAAATTCATCAAGCCATTGGTCAGCACTTGATGTTTTGTTCGAAAATTTTTCTATCAAAAACTTTTCAGCTGTTTTTCCAATATTCTTTTTTTCCGGGTTAGTGTCTCTATTGTTATTTTCAAATGAATTTGTTTTTTCTGTAATTTCGTTCAAATATTGGTCCCCGAATTGTACATTTTCACCTTCATCTAAGTATGTTTTCTTTAGATCCTCAGTTAACGGAATCCATATAGATCGTGTTTGGTGCCTTTTTTTTAGTGAAGCTCTTATTTTAGTGAATACGTCTGACGAAAATATAGCTGTGTGTTTGCTTGCAGGCTTGAATTCATCTGGAATTTCAAAGATACATCCATCCGGCGTTTCAATTGACATGATGCAGATCACATTTGTTTTTCCGTCCGACGCTCCCAAAACCGCAAATTTAAATCGAAGTTTCTCCATTATTCTTGATTTTAACGAAAAATGTCGTTTTATAAGACCGTTAAGTGTCTATTTTACTAGAACTTGAAATAAACAATGACGTTGCTCTGAAATTAGAGATTTTATTTTAAGTATCACACAATAAGCAATAATTACACTTTAAACTAAAACACATAGGTACTTTCTCACCTGAAATTAGAGAAACGACATTTTAAGTCTATTTCTTACAATTCCTTTTTATATTATTTATTATCTTATTTATTGTTGTACAATTTGCATTTCCATGACATACGTGACATAACGAGTTATATTCTATCACCTAGCAACCGTTCTATTTTAACGACTGCGCAGAACGCTGTTATGAATAGCGCCATCTATGCTATTCTGTATGCAACCTGTCACTGCTCACCGGCCTTCAGCACTGAGCAATAGATTAAAGAAATATATTTTCTTTACATAAATATGACTTATTTTTGGAATGTAATACCGTCTGTTTTTAAATTTGATCTTCTTGTTACCTTTCCACACCATTTCACACTACAGGTGGACATCTTTAAGGCATCAAAATACCCTTTTTCATTTTTTTTATTGGGAAAAACACGAGCTGCTTTCGGGTCGGTTACTTGGTCGTTACTGATCGGGCACGGCGAGCGCCCGCGCTGATATCATGGCAAATACAAGTAAGGCTGGTGACCGCGAGTCGTCTTGTAATGGATGTCTATAGGGGTTGGTCTGTGGTTTAGTACGAAGAAAATAGTTCTAATGAAATTCCGCAAGATGGCGGTAGTCATATATATCTGGACAGGCTTTAAGTAGGAAAGATAACCCGGTTAAAAGTGGAGATAAGTAGAAGAGACTCACAGAAGGTATCTTCGTCATGAAGGTCTTGACAGTTCGCACAGGGACTCCTGTATTCTCATCTTGCATTTTTTCAATTATGGCCTCCATCTGAAATGCAATATCAATATGTGCACTTGTGCAGAACTATTTTGAACAGCTGACTAAGGGCCGCCATCTTGCCGTACAAATGACACTGGTAAGGCGTAAAATTTGTTAGAAGAATAAACTGGTTTTATACTGTGTCTTTAGCCTCTTGTGGTATTTCGGTCCCTGCCTGACATATCTATTATAATCAGAGATCGGACGGATTTGCGATGTTCTTAGTGACTTATTAATGACTTTTAGTATGAGATGATGCACAAAATTCCGATCTCTGATTATAATATGTGTACCTTCTTGTAGATGAGATGGACATGAGAGCCTGCATGCTCGGAGGCATCCTTGCCACTAGCAGCTCTTTAGGGCAGTATAACGACGACTCAGTAGTCAATCTCTCGCACGCGCCGCGCGCGACTGCGCGACCGGCATCCTCTTGTTTCACATGTACTCTCTGCACCTCGCTGCGTGCGAGCGCTACTCAAGGACAAACCGCGCGGCGCAAAATTTGTTAGAAGTATTATTACTGGTTTTATACTGTGTCTTTAGCCTCTTGTGGCATTTCAGTCCTTGCCTGACAGACCTAATACGTGTACCTTGTTCTTGTAGATGAGATAGTTCGGAGACTTCTCCGGAGACGGGATGGTGGACACGAGTGCCTGCACGCTCGGAGACATCCTTACCACTAGCAGCTCTTTAGGACAGTATAAGGAGACTCAGTAGTTAATCTCTCGCACGCGCCGAGCAGCGCGTACTGACGCAACCGGCATTCTCTGGTCTCGCATGTACTCTCTGCACCTCGCTGCGTGCGAGCGCTACTCAAGGACAAACCGCGCGGCGCAAAATTTGTTAGAAGTATTATTACTGGTTTTATACTGTGTCTTTAGCCTCTTGTGGCATTTCAGTCCTTGCCTGACAGACCTAATACGTGTACCTTGTTCTTGTAGATTGTAGATGAGATAGTTGCGAGACGGGATGGTGGACACGAGTGCCTGCACGCTCGGAGACATCCTTACCACTAGCAGCTCTTTAGGACAGTATAAGGAGACTCAGTAGTTAATCTCTCGCATGCGCGGCGCAGCGCGTACTGACGTGACCGGCATTCTCTGGTTTCACATGTACTCTCTACACCTCGCTGCGTGCGAGCGCTACTCAAGGTCAAACCGCGCGGTGCAAAATTTGTTAGAAGTATTATTACTGGTTTAATACTGTGTCTTTAGCCTCTTGTGGTATTTCGGTCCCTGCCTGGCAGATCTAATACAATATGTGTACCTTCTTGTAGATGAGATAGTTTGGAGACTCCTCCGGAGACGGGATGGTGGACATGAGTGCTTGCACACTCGGAGGCATCTTTGGCACGATGTCTTTTTTATCTTTATCCTTCTCCTTGTCTTCTTTCACGCATTTTGAGTTGTCTCTGAAATTAGATTTGAAAAAATTACTGCAGTTAGAGATGTATGGTGCGAAAAAGATTTACCTTTGTATTGTTACGAAAACTTACGAATGTGTCATGTTTTTTGCAGTCAGTCTTAGTACAAGATGTACTGACATTGACTGAACTAGCATGACAAATACGAAGGTTTCCGGAAAAATACGAAGAAAACTTTTCTCACACTACATCTATAGATAGATGATACAACAACACAAAGTTTTGAAGTACATAATTATACTCGAACATTTCTTTGCAGTAGTGACCCTGTTCTTTGAGTAGTGACCCTGCCTGCTAAGCCACGGTCTTGGGTTTGAATCCTGGTAAGGGCATCAATTTGTGTTATTAGCACAGATTTGTTCCTGAGTCTGAGTAAATTAAACTATAAAAAAGTAGAGTTAAAAACATAATATATACATACATACATACAATCACGCCTGTTTCCCAGAGGGGTAGACAGAGATCACGGATTTCCATTTACTACGATCCTGACAAATCACTTTCGCTTCACACACTTTCATAGCGTTTCTCATACACGCTCGTCGGTTTCAAGTACTTCTGACCTGGCCGTTTTGCAATATTTCCCCGATTTGAACAAGAAAAGTTCACCTAGGTCTTCCACTACCAACTGACCCTTCCACTCTTTTTTCATATACTTTCTAACACATATTAACATATATTATTAACAATAACCAGCAAAAACTAAAATAAACAAAGTTACCAATAAATAGTAATAATAAGTTCAACAAGCAATCAAAACTAATAACAAATAATTACCCATACTTTGTATTGTTCAAGCCCATACCGCTATAAGTTCTGAATATTAATAACTACAAACCAACAAAAATGTAACTTACTGTTATTTATGCGAATTGATGACACATCCAAGTTCTTATAAGTGTTTCCTGTTCCATTTATGGAATGGACACAATTATGTTTTTTTTTACTATGACAGGAGGAAATCAAAATCTATAAATAAATAAATATTATACGATGTTCTTACACAGCAAGACTAAGTCCCACAGTAAGCTCAAGAAGGCTTGTGTTGTGGGTACTCAGACAATGATATATATAATATACAAATACATAGAAAACTGCTGGTAGCCTAGAGGCAAGTACGTGCGACTTTCGTTCTGGAGGACGCGGGTTCGGACCCTGGCTCGCACCAATGAGTTTTTCGGAATTTATGTGCGAAATGTCATTTAATATTTGCCAGTCGCTTTTCGATGAAGGAAAACATAGTGAGGAAACCGGACTAATTCCAATAAGGTTTAGTTTACCCTTCAGGTTGGAAGGTCAGATGGCAGTCGCTTTCGTAAAAACTAGTGCCTACGCCAAATCTTGGGATTAGTTGTCAAAGCGGACCCCAGGCTCCCATAAGCCGCGGCAAATGCCGGGATAACGCAAGCAGGATGATGACTTATATAAGTTATATACATAAAAAACATCCACAACTCAGGAACAAATATCTGTGCTCATCACACAAATAAAAATCCGCGCATGAAGCACACAAGGTTTTTTTCAGTCCCATGATAAGTTTAGTGTGCTAGTTTGTGCCCATTTGATGAATTTTTGAATTTTACACTAATACACTTTATAAAACAAAGTCCCCTGCAGCGTCTGTCCATATGTCTGTGTATTCACAATAAAAAAAAACTCAAAACTACTTAACAAAATTTCACGAAATCTTCACCTTTTGAATAAAATTATTCTTGAGAAGGTTTAGGTATACAATTTGTTGACTAAATCATGAATAGTTAGGGTACGGGTTACTACGACTTACTAGTAATTTAAAAAAACATGAAATGAACAACTAACCTAGACGGGCCCTGCTGACAGGCCTTCTGTGCCTTCTCTGAAGAGTTCATCGTAACCATTTTAATTTTATAATCACTCACTTTTTCGCCACTGACTCGAAATCACTCACTTGTAAACATCACGAAATTTTTCATTTTGCGTGCCTCTTGTGATATTTTTATAACACACACGAGTAGTCTACTATAACACGACTATTTATTACTTATCTTTATACCTGTTATAGTCTAAAATACTTTAAATATTCATTTTGACTAGTTTTACTAGAAGGAAGCTCTATTTTTTATTAAGATTTAATTTGAGTACGATTTAAGAAGCACTGGCACCAATAAACAAGAACTTTGACACATTTTTAACTTATTAAAAGATTTAAGCTTTGTTTTTATTGAAAATACAGTAGGATATAAGATTTTCATCGAGTAAAAAACATTTTTATATGAAGATATTGTTTGGAGATTATTGTACAGTTTCCAAACACTACGGCACACTTGCACTATTTAAAATATCGTGCACAACAATAAACAACTTGTTTTATTCATGAAATGTAAATAAAAACACGGGCTAGTAAAATTTTATCATTTTTAAAATAAAGAACCAAATGTCATCCGTTCGCCATTTATCTATTTTTCAATCTTCCTTTTTGAAAAGAGATAGAAACAAAGGATGGTGCAACCAGAAAGAAAGAGATAGAAGAGTCTTCTGTATATAACCCTACTAATCTGACATGTAAATTGTTCCTACTGTGGCAGCACAATAATGTATCAGCTTCTGAATTTGGTCGATTATAAAGCTAGAAATCTAGGGCGCATGTGTTTACGAGTGTATTGAACGCCTTATTTTAGAGCTATTTTTAGGCGAACAGAATACAAATAAAAAAATCCTTGAAGAGTTAAAAATAACTATCACTTATCAGTTACCACAAAAATAATAATTGGTAAGTAATGAAAATAGTAAAAAATAACCGTTATATTTAAATGCTTTTCGCGCCAAAATTTTTTGATTTGTGCCGATAGATGGCTGTAGCATCGAGTGTGAAATATAGCCTTTTTCGAATATATTTTTCGAAGTTTCTCTGATTATCTCATTAATTACAGCACATCTTTAGCTATTAATTAACATATACAATTAGTAAGCTTAGTTTAAAACACAGAAAGTAAAACAAAAACATAATTGACTCTTCTTCATATTACTAGATGTCGCTGTGTTTTCAAATACTCATCAGTGTCACAATAGTGTCACTACTCGGCACTAGATGGCTCCGCAAACACGATGTGTAAACAACCGGAAAAGCCTGTTATCGGTAAGAAGAGCAATTACTGATAAAATACATACTTGTACGTTTTCATAAGCCGAAACATATTTTCAGCCATGAACTTTGTAACTGTTTTCGCAATAGCTTTTTATTGGGAAATGAACATTTTTTTTTATGAAATAGGCAGCAAACGAGCAGGCGAGCCGCCTGATGGGAAGCAGTCATCGCCGCCCATGGACATAAGCAACATCAGGGGAGCCACTTATGCGTTGCCGACCTTTGAGAACCCTAAATACCCGCTTCTTGAAGAACCCCATGTCATAGCGCAAGGGAAACACCTCAGAAGGTAGCTTATTCCACAACTTGCACGTTCTGGGCAAAAATGAGCGAGAGGCCCGTTAGTTCTTGGTTTACCACGTGTCGAGAAAGTGAGGATGAACTTTGTTTCTTTGTATTTTACAAGTTTTTTTTATAAGTATGGAAATTAAAGAATCAACCACCTGTTGCATGCGCTATAATATTTGATCCGTAATTATATTATTGTAGCATACTTATTTGTTACTATAATAATATGGATGTCTAAAAAAGTTATGTGTGTAATATTTAGGCAAACACGAGTATTTTAAGAGACGAGCCGAAAGGAGAGTTTCATGATAATAAGATATCTCTTGTCGCTTTTTGTGGGGGCCCATATTGTAGGTATGGCGAGTCACCGTCTGCCGGAAATAAAATTGAATAGCTACAGTTTTATTAGTCCATCGCTTTCATTCATAGCCTAGGTCATTATAGATTCCATTTAAACACTCAAATAGTCCATACACCCTGGCGGGTGCTGCCTCTGCGTGAGTCCCATACCCCTTACATTTCATTAAAGTGTGGGTGTATGTGGAGCAACAGTCAGGACACTGATCGGTCTACAAAAGTAGATAGTGGTCCAGGATTAGGCTGTAAATGTTCCATGAATCTCTTCACTGGTGGCTCCAAGAAGCTGTCATGCACGCAGCGGCCACACCCCGGTAAACCGCGTCGATCCGCGGGCTAAACCCAGTGAAGGGGCCGTCATATGCGGTACAATGGGACAGTCCCTCCATCAGTGCACAAAGTCTGTATCGGCTCGGAAGGCGGGCACCGCCAGTATGGCACCTGTTTCGGTGACCGAGGCGTTACAGCAGGGCATCCGTAACATACCTTTAAGGGCGCATGTAGGGACTCAAAGAGACATGCGGCCAGTTACTGCATCCTCTAAACCAATCCAGTCGTAGCGGACCTCCGCTCCATTGATATCCTGGGTTAGGGGACGAGAGAGTGGGTCTGTGTGAGCGCAAATGCTTACCCACTTTAATATATTCCCGCGCTGATGACTCCTGGCATGAATTTGGAAAACGAGTGCATGTCCTACGGCGATGGGGACTGGTGGTGGGGATTGAACTGGTGAGTTTAATCTCTAGCTGGCTCTCTGCACGTAGGCGGTTGGGCGGTGATGGTCGTTCCGGGACTCAACTGAGACGAGAGGTCTGGTCCGGCAGCTCGCCTGACGGCAAAGCAGCCCTATTTAGGGATAGCACTGCTTTCCCCAATCCGGGGAAGGGCCTAGAAAAGGTGGCCTAAACAAAGCTCGTCTCTTTCTATCCCAGCCGGCTAACCGCGGTCGACTGGTCACCATTTTCAGCGGTCGAAAGATTCTAAGTAAAATTAATAGTAAAAATCTCAACATTGCTGCTTGGAATGTTAGAACTCTACAAGACAATGAGAATAATCAGTGTCCTGAAAGAAAAACAGCACTTATAGCACGAGAGCTATCCCGATATAACATCGATATTGCAGCGATCAGCGAGACACATCTAGCCGAGAGCGGGGAGCTCTGCGAAGACATGGGTGGCTATACCTACTACTGGATCGGCAAGCCTGCTAATGAACGAGCGGCCAGTGGAGTCGGATTTGCGATTAAGAACAACATCGCCAGAACACTAGTAAAGCCTCCCAAAGGCATCAATGACAGACTTATGACTCTGCGACTCCACTTGGGCAGCAGGAAGTATTTGCACCTGGTGAGTGTTTATGCTCCCACCATGACAGCATCTGATGAGGACAAACTTGCGTTCATCGAAAATTTACGTACGGTTTTGCAGAACATTCCGCCCTGTGACAAACTGATTTTGCTCGGGGACCTTAATGCGCGTGTAGGTACAGAACATATTGCCTGGAAGGACGTGCTTGGCAAACATGGAGTGGGTAAGTGCAATTCCAATGGTGTTGCCCTACTTACTCTATGTTCAGAATTCAACCTGAGCATAACGAATACCTTTTTCAGGCAATCTGACAAGTACAAAACATCTTGGATGCATCCACGCTCTGGGCATTGGCATCTCCTTGACTACATTATTGTTCGCAAACGTGACATAGGCGACGTACTCATTACAAGGGCGATGCGTGGCGCTCAGGGCTGGACCGACCACCGATTAATAAGATCCAAGATGAGGCTGAAGTACAAGCCACCGCGCAGAGCAAACCATAAGATCCCGTCACTACTAGATTCTGCAAAGCTTCTCCACGATGAAGAACTGCGGCACAAGTTGGATGTGAATTTCGATGCGGCGATGTCTCATAGTGCCGATGTTGCTTCTGTTGACACCAAATGGAAGACGTACGCGCAAACTCTTCACGAGGTCTCTTTACAGACTATAGGTAGATTGCAAAAGAAAAACCAGGATTGTTTCGATGAATCTGACGCGATTATACGGCAGTTAGTAGAGAGATCTCGGCGCGCTCTAAGAGGTATCATCGACGAGGGCCAGCGAAACATCATTCAGCAGGAATTAAAAGCGAAGATCCGGGAGCTGAAAAATAACTGGTGGCAAGGCAAAGCGAAGGAATTGCAGTGGTTGGCAGATACCAGCCAAACTGCAAAGTTCTTCGAAGGTCTAAAGACCGTATATGGACCTCGTCGTAGGAAAACTGCCCCAGTTTATTCACATGACAAAACAAAAAGACTAACAGACCCCGAGGAGGTCCTCCTCCGATGGGCTGAACACTTCAATGAAGTCCTGAATCCCGGCAGCCAAGGAGTGGATCTATCCTATGTCAACACGCTTAAAAACCTGCCAACTGCACCAAACTTGGATGACCCGCCGTCATTTACCGAATTCATTGCTGCGATAAACCGCTTAAAAAACGGTAAATCACCGGGGTCGGATAGCCTACCATCTGAAATCTTTAAATATGGGGGACTAAGTATCAAGTCAAGGCTATTTGACCTCATAAAGTACATCTGGGATGTCGAGGTAATACCACAGGATTGGAAGGACGCTACTATCACCAAGCTCTACAAGGGAAAAGGGGATGTCTCAGATTGTAGCTCATTCAGAGGCATTGCCTTGCTCTCTGTGGCAGGCAAAATACTTTCGCATATTATTAATAAGCGGCTTAACGCATTTGCCGAAAGTTTCCTTCCTGAATCCCAATGTGGTTTCCGGGCAAATAGAGGTACGGTCGATGCTATATTCGTCGTAAAGCAAATGCAAGAAAAAAGTCTTGAGCAACACCGTGACCTCTATTTATGTTTCGTGGACCTCGAAAAGGCCTTTGACCGTGTGCCTAGAGCAGCTCTGTGGACAGTCTTAGAAAAATGTGGTTGTTCTGTGAAGTTTATCAACTTAGTGCGCCAATTTCACGAGGGTATGACTGCTCGCGTACGTCACGAAAGCGCCTTCACAGACCAATTTCCAGTCACAAGCGGTGTCAAGCAGGGTTGTGTTATGGCCCCATCCCTATTTGCCATTTATTTCTCAGCGGTAATGAGTGATGCACTTAAAAATTGCAACCATCAGATAACCGTCAATTCCCGCTCGGATAAAAGCATTTTTGACCTTGCACGTCTCAAGGCTAAGAGCAAATTGCAGTGTGTCTCGGTCACGGAAATCCTATACGCCGACGACGTTTGTCTTATGGCCGACAACATGGAAACCCTACAAACTTATTTAGATAATTTGGACGAATCATGTCGCAAGTTTGGCTTAGTAATCAGTGCGTCGAAAACCCAGATTGTCAAACAACCCACTAGGGGGAAATCTGCGAACGATGCTACTATTTACTTAAGGGGCAAAGCGTTGGGCGAAGTGGGAACGTTTAGGTATCTAGGTAGTCTTTTGCGGAGTGACAATCGTCTCGAATCAGAAATTTCGTCCAGGATTGCCAAAGCTGCTGCGGCCTTCGGTGGTCTGAGCCAAAGAGTTTGGAAATCGCACGATCTTGCCCTCCACACGAAGCTTGCCGTCTATAGAGCAATTATTTTACCTGTGCTGCTCTATGCTTCGGAGACCTGGTGTCTATACAAAGGTGACATAAAACGTTTAGACACATTTCACCTACGATGTCTTCGAGCAATATTACGGGTGAAGTGGCAGGATCGTGTTCCAAACTCGGAGGTTCTTCGTCGAACGGGCATCCCGGGCATGGAGTGTCTGCTCATGAAAGGCCAATTGCGTTGATGTGGGCATCTTGTACGTATGGCGCCATCGAGACTGCCTAAGGCAGTGTTTTACTCTGAGCTAGCCGCAGGCAAACGCAAGGCTGGCGGGCAGTACCTACGTTACAGAGATGTCCTAAAACGCCACTTGTCGGCCTATAGCATATCATGCGAGTCGTGGGAGGAGCTTGCTACTCGGAGATCGGACTGGCGAACTGCTGTCAATACGGGACTTAGTAACTTTGAACAAGCCCGACTTGAAGACCTTGACGCCAAACGTCAGCTCCGAAAATCTCGTCCCAAGCCCTCCTACAACTATACTTATAACTCTTCTGGTCAGCTCTACTGTGCTCCGTGCTGTCGGACTTTCAAGACCAAATTCGGATTTGCAAGTCACGCTCGTGCTCATGCACGCAAAGATTTAGTTTAAACAAATCCCTCTCTTTTTCAGAAATAATAGTAAATAATAAAAAAAAAAAAAAAAAAAATAAAGCTTGCCAGGATGTCGCCGTCGACGGATACGTCTGGGAGGACATCATCATCATCATCATTAAAGTGTCAAAAGGGCATCTACGTGTTGGCTTCGGCTCTAAGGTCCGGAATACCCTATGGTTTCCGTGATGAGAAAGATATCTCAGTAATCTCAGTATGCACCAGCAAAGACATATGTAACTCCGTATAGACAGATAAGTGACCTAGATGGCGATTGGCTTTGGCACCATGCAGTCACATACACCACAGACCTATCATTTCGCTTACGCTTATGATGCTCATTACGCTTACGCTTGTCATCCTACTTCTATGACATAAACACATATCAGACACAGTCATATACAGTCGGTTGCATCGCTCAAGTCATAAATTAAATATAACATTATATTTAATTTATGCTCAAGTCGAGATTGAAAAATCTGTGGCTATCTGATCGCTGATCTAAGCGATCGGTTACGAGTTATGTGTCTCATTGTCTCAATTATTTAATTCTTTTTTTTTTATTATAGGACGTTCTTACACAGATTGGCTGAGGCCCACGGTAAGCTCAAGAAGGCTTGTGTTGTGGGTACTCAGACAACGATATAATATATAAATACTTATATACATAGAAAACATCCATGACTCAGGAACAAATATCTGTGCTCATCAGTCTCATCACACAAATAAATGCCCTTACCGGGATTCGAACCCGGGACCGCGACGTAGCAGGCAGGGTCACTACCGACTGCGCCAGACCGGTCGTCGAATTCTAATTTGTTCTTTTTCCATTTTTAACCCCCGACGCAAAAACGAAGGGGTGTTATAAGTTTGACGTGTCTGTCTGTCTGTCTGTCTGTCTGTCCGTCTGTCTGTCTGTCTGTCTGTCTGTTTGTCTGTCTGTGTGTGTGTCTGTGGCATCGTAGCTCCCGAACGGATGAACCGATTTTGATTTAGTTTTTTTTGTCTGAAAGCTGAGTTAGTCGGGAGTGTTCTTAGCCATGTTTCATGAAAATCGGTCCACTATGTCACGGTCGGGGGTTTTTTCAAAATTTTAATTTTGTGGTTAGGTTAGTTAGCATATTTTTAGTGTACAGCATTCTGATGATATCTGAACGGACAGACTGTGTTTATCTGAACCGAGGTTGTAATATACATCTAAACCGCGATGTCAAATATCTACACTGACATCCGTAAAATTTGTAAGGTGATGTATGAAAGGAGGAAGTGAGATTTTATCAAATTTAACATTTACATTTTTATACCTCGGAACTTATTATTATTTTTAATATATTTTATTTTATTCTACGTGAATTAATTTACTAATATTGTTTTACTGACATTTATTTTAGTTATATTTGATTTAATTTCGCTTCCATGGTTTTCAATTAATTTATTTATTCTAATTTTGTAATGACATTGATAGAAAATTTAGTTTTGAAGAATACTAACCATATATTTAATTATTATGTAATTGCGTACTAACAACAATGATCTCAGTTGGTCCTTGAAATAAATGAATTGAATTGAATTGAGTGTAATTTCTCCATTCCTTCTATATTTATTTATTTATTTGTCTTTCTGGTACCTTGTTGTACACGTTGCTGCATTTGTCATTCTCTTTTTATCCTCTCATTCACTCAAAGGTTAACTGGAAGAAATCCCTCAAAGGGATAAGGTTGCTTTAGTACTGTTATTTACTGTAATTACTGTGTGTTTTGTTATTAATCGTACACTCTAAAAAAAATTTGGTTGCTCCTATCAATATTTTGATAGTCGTAGTCAAGCATCTTGATTCCATACGAGCCTGATAAGATCTTAGACAAATCAAATAAGGTCATTTTGATTGCTCTTACTTTTGCAACGTAACTGAATCGATTAAGATCTTGTACAATAATTCCATGAAAAATAATTATGCTAACTAAATTACCTTAGTAAGTTCAACTAAGGATTGAATCAACCTATGTTACATAGTTATGGCTAACAAGTTAATAATTGATTCAAGATGTAAAATGGTTAGGAATAACAAAACACCTAAGTAATTAGTTCAATCATACATTCCCTTGTTGTTTTTAGTAATCAGCTTTATTTGAATTATATAAGATCGTAATTGTAGTGATTAACTTAACGTCAACTAAGAGAAAACTGCTCTTAGTTGGTCTTCATTTTTTAGAGTGTACAATAAAGAGTTTACTACTACTACTAAATAACTATGTAGGTACTAAGGCACAGTATGATAAAGAGTACTATCGTACAGTATGGCCACTCCCGCTCCCCGCTGAAAGTGTCGCCCACCCCCTCTCGGTTACCTCACAGTTACCGCCTGTCAAAAACGCGAACAGTCAACCTGTCATATTTCACTCATACAAGCATAGTACGCGTTCACCTACACGAACTTTGATCGCCAGTGTCCGAGGTGTGACTAAGGGTCCTGTGAATAAGGGCATAACTCAAATTGCTAGGTGAAAAAGGGCACAAGTCCCACCTCGGACTTATGCCCTTTTTCGCCGAGTCATTTTGAGTTTTGACCTTGTTCAAAGGACCCACTGTATTATGCTATGCATTTACCTACCGTAGAATAAAAGCCGAGAATGCAGTTTCCTGGCGCGCCCGCCGGCCTCGGTTTTGAAAGTGAATGACCTTACTGTTATGCTTTTATTTCACACTTCAATGTTGTCTTACAATTAATCGGTGACTTATAGGGTTCATTATTATATTTTTCATCACACTAGCACACTGTGCCATTGCAGGCAGGGAGTTATAGAAAAATCGTTCTCCCTAGGGAGTTACGAAATTTCTAGTACTGTATAGTTTAACTTTTTATTATCTTTTTTATATAATACAAATTAATTTTATTGCACAACCTCAGAGATGTACAGTCATCGACAATAACATCGTGCAAAAATAATGATGCATAAACATCTGACACACTCTTATGGATCTAGAGATAAGATTGTGTTAGATATTTTTGCGGTTTTTCGTGCGATCTTATTGCCGGTGATTGTGCATGCAATAAATTTCGTTATAGACGCAAACAACAGGCGGCCTTACACACTTACGATTATGTTTTTCTTTTTTACATTGTAAGTGTAATGAAAATTGTTGTGTGACTCGCTCGGGGCGTAAGAGGGTGCGCCCACGGGCGACTTTTCGATGCGACTTTTTTGTCGCTACCATGGCCACCATGCTAGTATGAAAGTGCGATCACGAAGCGACGCAACTTTTCATACAAATACAACTACGTAAGTCGTCGAGCAACTGTGTCGCCCGTGGGCGCGCACCCTAAGAACATGTCAAACTCGAGTCTTTAAATCGCTCCGTCAAGCCAACACATTACATATTGTTACCAACTGGACTGAACATCGACGATGCTGCACTCCTACTAATTTCTACCTACCTAGTACCTACTCATAACGTGATAAGAAAGTAGGTAATTGATTTAAAATCGTTTTCCGCTCAGATTTGATTTCATATCCGATTTACTTATCATTTATCGTGATTTATTATAATTCACAAATTGTTTTCAACAGATCAAATTATGATAAAAAAACCGGCCAAGAGCGTGTCGGGCCACGCTCAGTGTAGGGTTCCGTAGTTTTCCGTATTTTTCTCAAAAACTACTGAACCTATCAAGTTCAAAACAATTTTCCTAGAAAGTCTTTATAAAGTTCTACTTTTGTGATTTTTTCATATTTTTTAAACATATGGCTCAAAAGTTAGAGGGGGGGGGACGCACCTTTTTTTCCTTTAGGAGCGATTATTTCCGAAACTATTAAGATTATCTAAAAACGATTTTAGTAAACCCTTATTCATTTTTAAATACCTATCCAACAATATATCACACGTTGGGGTTGGAATGAAAAAAATATCAGCCCCCACTTTACATGTAGGGGGGGTACCCTAATAAAACATTTTTTTCCATTTTTTATTTTTGCACTTTATTGGCGTGATTGATATACATATTAGTACCAAATTTCAGCTTTCTAGTGCTTACGGTTACTGAGATTATCCGCGGACGGACGGACGGACGGACGGACGGACAGACAGACATGGCGAAACTATAAGGGTTCCTAGTTGACTACGGAACCCTAAAAAGAGAGCGATGTAGACCGTGTAGAGTCTACACTCAACACTGTAGACCCCCGAAGGTAATCTAAAGCGGCGTCCACTTAGGCGGAATCGAGCCGCGTCGAATCGAATCCTCATACATTTTGAATGCGATTCGACGCGGCTAGGATGCAGTCTCATAAGAAATGCAGAAAGCGAATTAAGCTAGGAACATACTACGCGGACGTCCGTCGTAAATCGACCGCGGACGGAAATTACATAAAAGCTAGGAACATACTACGCGGACGTCCGTCGTAAATCGACCGCGACCGCGACCGATCAGTGTGCACGGAACAAAACATCCAGCGAGCCAGATTTCGGTCGGACGTCCATGCGCTCAAGGCCACATCCACGTCCGTCGACCGATAGTTTGCACGGTTAAAGCTAGGAACACACTACGCGGACGTCCGTCGTGAATCGACCGCGGACGGGAATCTGGACAATGGAAATAGACATAACCGTGCAAACTATCGGTCGACGGACGCGGACGTGGCCTTGAGCGCACGGACGTCCGATCGAAATCTGGCTCTCTGGATGTTTTGTTCCGTGCACACTGATAGGTCGCGGTCGCACTCGTTTTACGACGGACGTCCGCGTAGTATGTTCCTAGCTTAAGTGTATATTCATTGTCCAGATCCCCGTCCGCGGTCGATTTACGACGGACGTCCGCGTAGTATGTTCCTAGCTTTAAGCTAGGAACATACTACGCGGACGTCCGTCGTAAATCGACCACGACCGCGACCGATCAGTGTGCACGGAACAAAACATCCAGCGAGCCAGATTTCGATCGGACGTCCATGCGCTCAAGGCCACGTCCACGTCCGTCGACCGATAGTTTGCACGGTTATGTGTAATTTCATTGTCCATTTTTAAATACCTATCCAACAATATATCACACGTTGGGGTTGGAATGAAAAAAAAACTCAGCCCCCACTTTACATGTAGGGGGGGTTACTTAATAAAACATTTTTTTCCATTTTTTATTTTTGCACTTTGTTGGCGTGATTTAAGTACATATTGGTACCAAATTTCAGCTTTCTAGTGCTAACGGTTACTGAGATTATCCGCGGACGGACGGACGGACGGACGGACGGACGGACGGACGGACAGACAGACATGGCGAAACTATAAGGGTTCCTAGTTGACTACGGAACCCTAAAAATGGTCCCTCTAATCAAAATAGAATGCACTTTATCCGTATTAGGCTGGAAAGCAAAAATTGCGGTAGTCAAGGCCGAATACTCGTTGCAAATCATAGCAAATTGACCACTTACAAATTACAATTTACAACCGAGTAACAGGCATTCATTCAGGCACAATGCATCACTAAATCTTACACAAAGGTCTCCTAAAAAAATAAAGCGGGTTTTTTAGTAAGTATGCTATATTGAGGCAAAAAAAAAAATCTTCATAAACTGCAAATACCTAAAATGCAAAAAATCTGACATTTTTTTGTATTTTTATTACATACATACAATCACGCCTGTATCCCATAAAGGGGTAGGCAGAGCACATGAAACTACTAAAGCTTCAGGGCCACTCTTGGCAAATAAGGGGTTAAAAGAAAACGAAACTGTGGCATTGCAGTGACAGGTTGCCAGCCTCTCGCCTACACCACAATTTAACCCATATCCCATAGTCGCCTTCTACGACACCCACGGGCAGAAAGGGGGTGGTGAAATTCTTAACCCGTCACCACACAGGAAATTTTATTACAAAACAGTTTATTGCAAATTACGAAGCAATCATAACTTTTATTCAATAAAACATGTAATCTTTGTTTTCATATACATGGTTTTTTTAGGTAATTTTTGTGTACAATTTGACTGATGTATTGGGATCGTGCGCGACGACAACGCCACGTGACAGTGACAATATTGTAACCGCTGCCAAGCGAGAAGTAAGTAAACATTGTGAAAAAATTAATGAAATCTTGTGCTATTTTACTACATTAGACAATTTTGGACGATGGTGGTTACAACATTATCGCCAATAACATTAAAATCGTTGTTTTCAGTGAGAAATTGACAAACTGGTGACTAAAACAGGGTTTCGTGCCATCGCTCACGAAATCATTTTCCAACCTGAGACGATGAATAAAGGCAATAAATTGGTGCTAGCTGGGCATTTTCTACAGATTGAAGACATTATTCCACCATTTGTACCTATGTGCAATAAAGTATAAATAAATCATTGGCTTTTGAAATAGTTGATCAATGATCAGTTCACTGCTATCCTGTCATTTTCATAGGCTAACTATAGGTATTATAAATAAGGTAGGCAAAACCTGACCAGAAATATGACACTTCAGTTTAGTATGAAGAAAATAGTTCTAATGAAATTCCGCAAGATGGCGCGTAATCATATATTACTGGTCAAGCTTTACCTATTCGCAGCACGCATTATTCAATATTTAAACAAAAACAACAAAACAAGTTTATCAATTTATTATCAAATCAAAGATCAAATAGTATTATCAATTATCGTTTATGAAGTGCGCGTTGCAGCCGATATCTTTGAACACCCTTGGATCAAGTGTTTTGACACCATTTTATGGGTGCGATAATCTAGAATATTGTACATATTGTTATAGGTACATACTACTTTTCTATCAGATTTATTAAATAGGGATTGGGTTTAATAATAACTACCATCTATGTTTTTCTTATAAAGACGGCCAAGCAAGTATTGTTACTAAATAATTTTTAAGAAAAAAAAACCGTCGCCTGTCGGGTTCTGGTGAAAGCTACTTGCGAATGTTGGATTATGTAGAAATGTGTAAGTATTTTTTAAAACTGCTTTTAATGCTTTAATTATTAGATGGCAACACAAATGAATATACGTATAACGTTAAGGTTTGAGGAGTTTCCTCAATTCCTCATGAATCCGATTATATTATAAGAAATCGAAGCTTGACAAACTTTGACTTGAAAACTCAATATGCTTAACAAACATAACTAATTAAATGTCACTGTTCTGGACGTAAGTGCATGCTGTTCTTATAAAAATACCAAAGTCACTATAAGCGTGCCGTTCAGATTTGAGGAGTTCGGTTCTGACCATCATCAGTAGTTCCACTGTACCAAATATCACTGTTCTAGACGTAAGCGCATGCTGTTCTTATAAAAATGGCAAAGTCACTATAAGCGTGCCGTTCAGATTTGAGGAGTTTGGTTCTGGCCATCATCAGCAGTTCCACTGCACCAAATGCCACTGTTCTGGACGAAAGTGCATGCTGTTCTTATAAAAATACCAAAGTCACTATAAGCGTGCCATTCAGATTTGAGGAGTTCGGTTCTGACCATCATCAGCAATTCCACTGCACCAAATGTCACTGTTCTGGACGAAAGTGCATGCTGTTCTTATAAAAATACCAAAGTTACTATAAGCGTGCCGTTCAGATTTGAAGAATTCCGTTCTGGCCATCATCAGCAGTTCCACTGCACCAAATGTCACTGTTCCGTACCTAAATGCATGCTGTTCCTTTAAAAACACAAAAATCACCATATATATGCCTTTCAGATTCGAGGAGTTCCCTCGATTTCTCCAGGATCCCATCATCAGAACTGGGTTCTGAGAAAAATGGGACCAATCTGTATGCCTGGTATGCATATACATTCAATCAAAAAAAAATTTTCAAAATCGGTCCAGTAATGACGGAGATATCGAGGAACAAACATAAAAAATAAAAAAAATAAAAAAAAACATACAGACGACTTGATAACCGTCCTTCTTGATAGATATGAGGCGACGGTTAAATAGGCGGCAAATTTGAAAAATGTAGGGGTCACGGGCCAATTGTCTTCATAAAGCCCGTGCCTTCCTAAACCTTGAGGTTCGCGGTATCATCGAACGAGTCATAAATATTAACACCTGAAATAGTTATTTGTTATACAAGGGGGCAAAGTTGTATTTTAACGCCGAGTGTGGAATTGAAAAACGAGCAAGTGAAAGGATTCTATAGTTGAACCACGAGTGAAGCGAGTGGTTCGAGAATAGAATCCTGAACTTGCGAGTTTTTTAACACACGAGAAGTAAAATACATTTGCACCCGAGTGTAACACAAAACTTTTCCCCTCACTATAGCGAGGAAACTACAACGCAAAAAATGCGTTTATCACTGCTTCCAGTATTTCCACATGTGGTAAGTAAATCATCTTTATTACTAGATTCACCTACTTTTATCAATTTTAAAGCAGTTAATTTGACTTTATTCAAGGTCAAATTACTTTACCCACTAGTGGATAAAATGCGTTTTTACCCGCTGGTATTAAAGGACAAAACACGTGTTTCCGAGCTAGTGAGGGGAAAAATACTTTTCCTACTCCCGAACTGTTATTCATTTACAGGGTCTTAAAACCCTATAAGTTTATTATAGGTACAAGAGTCTATTCCCCAAAGCCAGCGTCCGCCGGCTTTCCGCTCATGCGCAGTAACAAAAAAAAATTAAAACGCATTGTTTGACTCTGTAACCATGACAACGCATGCTTATGATTCTGCGCGCGTGCGCGGGATGGCTTTGGGCAGCTGGGCTGACAGTGCAAACTTTTGCGTCAAAATACAAGAAACAGTGTGAATTTCACGAAAATTACTTATTCTAGAAAGCTATTAAAACTAAGTTCATGGTCTTAGAAAAAGTCAGGAAAAAGTATTGTATGCAACGGTGTTTAACTGAGTCAAAAAAATACTCGTGGCGTCTTTATTACCAATTTTCGGCTTCGCCTCAAATTGTTACCCACGCCACTAGTCTTTGTTGACCTCCTTTAAACGCCTGTTGCATAAAATACTATTATTTGAAATACAAGTTCCCTATTCAGTTTTTCCTAACGTATCCGAATTTTAACTTTTTCTGCCAGTTAATATTGGAACAATAGAGTCGCATAATGAATAAACTAGGCTGATAACACGCTTCCGTTTAGGATGTGACGTCACATGGTTGCATGCAATTAATTGAAATCAATTTAGACTATCAGCGGCAGATGGCAGTTATAAGTATACTAGATTTTGTCCGCAGCTTCGTTTGCGTTGAATTCGAACATTGTGGTTTGCTCGATACAACTTCCTCCCCCCATTTTAGTGAAGTGGGGGGTTAGAAAGAGACAAAAAGTACCCTATGTCACTCTCCATCTTTTCAACTTAACTTCTTACTTCTTAACACAGCAAACGGGAATGTACAAGTTTCTAATGGGGTGGCAAGTTGGCAACGCGCATTTGAAACTCTTCGAGCCGTATGCTTGTTTGCCACCGACGTAGTAAAAAAAAATCGGATAAGTACCTATATTCGTGGCTCCGTTTTGCCGACGGACAAAACACAGACACATACACTTTCCCATTTATAATATTACGAGTAGTATAGATAGACTACCTACTGATACTCCCACGAAACCAGATAAGTAACAGCAAAAACAGTTTTGAACACTTATTCAATTATTTATTGTAATTATTGTTCTTAGTTTGTTCAATAAATATGTTTGATTCGATGCATACGATAGAAAAAATGCACCAAGAGTCTATACTATTCTCTAAAACGATATTTATTTAAAATATAATATAGCATTTTTATTAAGAGTGATGATTACTGATGATATCGATTGTTCGAAATTTCAGAATCGGCCTCTAGATTCCATTATATTTTTCTCTAACTCACATTAGTGATTTTATACTTTTGAGGTCTTAATGAACTTTTAATGGGGCCAATGCTGCTTATTAAAAAAAACTACTTACTTACTTATACTTAGGCTTAATTATTTTTATTTATTGCCATGAATAACTCGAACGACTCTCGGATCTCTTGTTATGACCCGCTATTCTTTTAATTTAATATTAATGCCTATGGTAGGTACGAACTCAAAGTATCTAATACGATGTGAGGCGCTTGTTGTGTCTACTAACTTAAAACTAGACATAATACATGACGGGGCAGTCTAACCGTTCAGTTCGGAGAAAATGTAGCCACCCGATGACAGGTCTAAACGGCCTTCCTTGCACTAAAAGGCACGTATTCATATGATTTTCTTACGCCAAGAACCTCTTCCATCCTTCATCAGTTTCATCACTTGCTTTCTGCATGAAGTGCAGCTTTTGACCATAATTTCGCCGCAAGCTATCAAGTGGTAGCTAATATCTAACTAACTAGTATGGCTCTGTGATCCAAAGAGGATCTTGGCCTCCAAAACGAGAGCACGCCACTTATCCAGATCCTGCGCAGCTTCCTGCCAATTATCGGCTTGTAGCTAACACAGATCCGCCATCACGCTGTCTCCCCGGCGGTATCTGGGCCGACCCGCCGGGCGGCCACCAGTTAGTTGGTCTTCCCAGATGCACCCTCTTGGCAGCCCGATCCTCTCCCATTCTTAGTAGGTGCCCGAACCAGCGAAGTCTGTGGGATTTGGTTACGCCGGTGATGTTCGCTTCGCCCAGCGCCCACCAACTCCTCTATTTCGGCATTCCTCCTTATCCTCCACGTGCCGTCATCTTTCACAGGTCCCAGGATTTTCCGGTATATCTAATATCTATGATACCTAGCCCCGTAGCCGAATGGCATTTCTCCGACGCCAAACGAAAGCGATACGCCGCTGGCTCTGTCGCGCCAATACGCAAGCGCGATAGAGATAGATATCTACTAGCGCTTCGTTTCGTGAGCGTTTCGTGAGCGTTTGTGCCATTCGGCTAGCCACCCTAATGTTTTTATTGAATATTTTTGCCCGTATTCTCGCAGTCGTCAAAAAACAAGGTAGGTATTCTGTACCTTTTTATGAATCATTGACCATTTGGCATCAGGTCATAGCCCGACGCCTTCGCAGTAACTTAGGTACCGGTATGAGGGTTATTTTCGAAATACCTACTGGTTACTTTTGAACTGCCTACTGTAACTTATGTTTGATCTTTGTTAACAAAACCGGTTCAAGTATGAATATGAAAGGCGTGCCAATTGCAAAGTTTTGCAATTAATGTAATCGCAAAACTAGATCTTGATTGAGTCAGAGGTAGTTGTTCGTTAAATAATTACTAATTTATTACGTTTCTAATTAAAATTTACAAGCGAGTTTGTGAATAACATCTAAATTAAAAAAAAAAAAAACAATCGCGATGTGCTACCAAAAAACCAAAACCTGAGATTTAAAAATAAAAATACGAAACAGCCAGTATTTTTATTTTTAATAAAGGTCCAATACGTCTCAATTCCTTTTCCTTAATTCCATTCGAAAAGTAAATGTGATTGTTTCGGCCTTGACATTTGGCCACATTTGGCGGCAGACGCGCCGTGACAACATCGCTTGACATTTAAAAAGGCGGGAAAGTAATTTCGGAGTATTTAGGGTTCCATAGACAATGCGGAAACTTTACTAAAGTAGTGACTACCTACTACTTTTAGTAAAGTTTCCAAACACTTTTGACAATTTGTAAAACACGGCAAGTTTAAAAAGTATACATTTTAATGTCCCGCCTTTTAATACTTGGAAAACTACTTAAAATTGTAGAATGCAGTTTTTCTAAATTGCTAATTAAAGAATTAAATTAACAATCACGACAACGAATGTGCAAGACCTGACTTCAAGTACATTCGCATTTTTATTTTGTATTAAAGTAATAGGTATAAAAATAGCGAGCTAACAGGTCGATTCGCGAACCGCGATACCTGAGATTTCGTTTTCTGCCTCTTTATCGCTCTTGTTTCTTCAAGCGATAAAAGAAAGAGAAACACTATTCGAGCTTCACGTAGAGCAAACTCGAATATCGCGACCTTGACAGACTGGGTTGTGTTATTATGAAAATCGGCCGATAACAGGTTTCTTACTTAATCAGCAATTCGGTTATCAGGACCAGTAGGAGTAGTTTTTAATTGTGGACCATTAAATTTAATGATGTTTAGGAATTATGAGTACTTAGGCTAGGCTATGTGGAATTTCCCTTCATTTTCGTTTGTAAACTTGTTAGAACATTTAGAATAGAAGAGTTGGTACGTAATAGGTACCCTACCCAAATTGTGCACGAAAGATTACCCTTTGCACTTGCTTTGCACAACTTGAATAACATATGAACATAGCATATTATCATTTTTTTTCATAGATATTGACATTATTATTTTACTCTGGCACACCCAATGTGTCAGTAGAAAAAACGCGAAAATTGTCTATGAGAAAATAACCCTATTTTAAAATTAGTTTTTTTTTTACCGCGGGGCTTTTTTACCGAAAAACTACGAAAAACTAATCATAGTTAGGTAACTAGGGTCATTTGTTTATCTATTTAAAATTCCACAAAAGATATAGGGTAAATCTATCTATATTTGACATCGTGACATCATTTCTTCTTTGCGTAATTTCAAATAATGCATACTTAGAGCCAATTGAAACTTATTTACACCTATCTTATGCAGCTCTAGGCACAGCTGGGATCCGGAAGAATTAAACTTTGAGCGACCTTTGCATTACCTTTCACTTTTTGTCTACGTTCTACAGTTCAAAGTTTGAGCAACTCAACCACGGTCACGATATTAAATTTTATAATAAATAGCTGTTTATGCAAGTAAAGAGCAAGAAAGATATTGAGCTAAGAGCAAGCGAAGGCCTCTAAGTGCGTTTTCACATTATCCGATCCGATATCCCATATATTTAAGCCGCCATCTTTAATTTTTGACTTTGAAATCCTTCCTACATCCGATATCGGATCGGATATTGTGAAACGCACTAATACTTACATAAAACCACTAGATATGGAATGGTTTAATTTTGTGAGATGAAATATCCAAAATATTGAAATAATAGGTACTTACTATAACTATTTTTATAATTTGTATAATACAATCTACTTGATACAATAAACTGTAACTAGCCTAGTGCGGAGACCTCTGTCATATCTGTTGTACATTTTATTGGGCAATAAAGTTATTCTTATTATAAGTGTTTTTGTTTGACCGTTCTTCCTACATTTTGAGCATTAATAAGCCTGCTCTTTGTAGATTTTCAACACAGAATAGTAGAAACACTCATACCATTAGAATTCTCTTGGCTTGTATGGAGCCCTAAGTCGTTGAACTTGGTTTTTAAAATGCATATCACGTGCGGGCAGCGTTCTGCTGACAAATATGGAGGTCTACTGTGTATAAGGGACTTTAGAGCTGTAGCTCCCATGATCTAATCTAAAGTAATATATGCCCTTTTCACACAGAATCAGAGTTTTTGCGTTGTTTATACATGAAATACATTAATAGATAGTATACAGAGATAAGTTTAACGGCGGTAAATTCCTTTAGTCAATAGATAAGACTTGATCAAAACATTTTTATTAACTGAGGTAAGGTAAGGCTCAATTTGAATCTCAAATGTGTCATGGTTAAATTAGCTTTATAGACCTGTAGGATACGGATGATAACTGGCTACCTCTGTAAAATGTAGATATGATGGCAAGCGCGGATCCAGCTTTGTGCCCAGGGGGGGGGGGGTCACGTGGTAAAGGCCCAGACCCCAAGAGGTGGGGGGGTCACGTGGTCTATTTGAATGGCCAACCTAGGCTATGACCCCCCCCCCTGGATCCGCGCATGTGATGGCGCCAGGCTTAAACCATTTTCGATCCTGTTGCCTCTTAATGCGCCATCTTTTTAATATCCTCCCTACATCCGATATCGATCGAATAATGTCAAAACGCTCTAAGAAATCCTGCGAACGACGCTGGTAGGTATAGTAAGGAGAAACCGGCTAGTGAAGCAACAATATAATTTCACGGCTATGCCTGTCTGTTGCAATCCGTCGAAAGAATGCGTGGAATGGCGCGAACTTAAGTTGAATGGCATTATCAATCAAATCTAAACACACGACCGCTCCGTACCGCGACCTTGAAACTTTTCACGTAAGTGAGAGCAAGAAAAAATATATGTATAAAAATGTGAAATTAAAAAAAAAATGGCCCGAAGAGCTGACCTTCCATAGACAATAAGAATAATGCGGAATGCCGCCGCCTCAAGCTTCTGCAGCGACACTAGAAAAAAGCGGCAATAAAAAAAAACATTAAATAAGTTCTTGTGCAATGCGAATAGGATCCTTTTGTTTAATAAAGCACATTTAATTGTTTGTTAAAAAGACGCGATATTTCAGACTATTCAAAAATGACATACATCGAAGATATTGTGCCTTTAATGCCAAACATGGGGTAAGGTTACTGACACCAAATTAAATCAAATAAATAGCATTAAATCGTTCTTGCTGATACTAAATTAGATCATTAGTATGTCAAATCTCAAACGTAGGAAAAGGTGATCGAGTGACCTTTTGCATGCGACGTTTGTCTGTCAAAAGGTCAAAGTCACGGGGTAACCGTGCCTATTAACTAACAGACTGTGTTATTGACGAAAAAGTATATAGAATACTCTTTGTTCGCACAAATTAGATATCTGTAAAATAAAACTATTGATCAAATGAGCCATTATATCACAGCTGCTCAAACGTTTTTAACAAGGGTATTTTTTATGAAATTTCTACTTAGAATCGCTCTTTTAATTCTAATATGAGAAAAAAAAACTGTCCCAAAGTTTCCACACGTTTTGTGCAATGAATGTGTTCCGTAACCCCCATACAAAATCTGTTAAAAAATAGTTAGGGTGCATTGGGGTAATATCGAAAGTCACATCAAAATCACCATTATTCTATCATATCGAGATTCCCCTTTCGAAATTACCCCAAGTACACTACGGAATAAAGATCAGGAATAACTTTGAACAAAAAACCCAAATATAGACGCACACAAAAGTGGTCTTATCGTTTAAAGTACCAATTCTAAATAACTGCAATTTCAATAAAATAAAAGAATTGTGATGTATTTTTTAATGCTACTTACTAGAAAACCTTGGCTTAGAAAATGAAAGAAAATCATAAAAAGGGAATGTGGAAAAAATAGACCGTTTCTTCGGTTTCTTTGAATTATCATTATTTAATTGTTTATTACAGGTAAGGTAAGGTTGTAAAGAAAAATAAAAATTACTTTAAATACTTTATTGTATAAGGAACGTAAATATAAAATCTCATTATTATGACTATCTATTAAGTACATAAAATCTTATTATGACTTAAGCAAACATAAACGAAAACATAATTTTGAATAAATCTATGTGATGTAAAGTAAAAATTATAAATAAACAAACATTTAAAAAAATCATTTTTATAATGAAATAGTATAAATTTTAATATATGCATAGAATTAAAATTCTTATGATTTACATAGCAAACATATTTAGCAGCGGGGCTAGCACATGATTGGCAAGAGATTCAAGTCACAGGAAAGTAAGCTACCCGTCTTTATGTTATTAATATAATTAGAAAAAGACGTGTAATCTATGTAGCGGCACACTTCGGACACTGGCGATCAAATATATGAAAGAGGCGCGTTCCTAGCACACAGTCTAAGCTCGTGTAGGTGAACGCGTACTATGCTTGTATGAGTGAAATATGACAGGTCGACTGTTCGCGTTTTTGACAGGCGGTAACAGTGAGCTAACCGAGGGTGGGCGGCACTTTCAGCGGGGAGCGAGAGTGGCCATACTGTACTATAGTACTCTTTATTATACCGTGGTTGCGGCGAGATACTGTCGCATCAATCATGTGATAGTCCTGTAGGATAGCGTAAAATAAACAAGACAATCAATTTTGAAATATTTCAAATATGTATACCTATAATCAGGGCCCGTAACTTTCATGCCGATGACATCAATTTGACGTCATGCTACATATAGGATGATTCAAATAGTTCTATTGTAATAATTAATCATTATTCCTTAATCAATTACGGGCCCTGCCTATAATCATTTATTTTAATTGTAACACAAATTTTAAGTGAGATGTCACAATCGGCAAATTTAAAAGTGTCTGATGGTCAATGATGGTAGTCTTATTTATATTTACGACATACTTGCGCTTGGGGCATTTCATAAAGGCAATTAACTTAATAATACAGTATTTATATTGCTCTCTATGGTATAATATTAAAAGTATCCTATGCTTTTGCTGAACGCAAGTTACATTCCTAAAGGACACTGAGCAAAATACTTTCGTACATCGACCTGCCATTTCTGTCTCTATTACTTGCGCGTACTTGTGAGCGGAATAGCAATATAATTATGTACACCTGCGATAGAGATAGGAAACGGAAGGTCAGTGTACGAAATTCACAGTGCTTAGCGTCCTTACTTTAGTAAACTATTCCATTCGGATCAATTCCAAATTAACATTGTTCAGCAAAAAACTAGGAAACTAAAATTTAGGCATGTTTATTGACTTATGAATATGACTTATTTTATTTTAATATATTTACAATTTAACGCCATAAACATACGCCGAGACAAAGTGGCTTGACAATATAATAATTGCATAATTTTTGCATGTAGAAATATTAGCTGTATTGAATACGTCGTAAGGAGCAATTTAAAATAATCTTTCGTTTTTTTCTGCTCCAGCTTGAATAATATTGACACAATCAATTTACGTTTACACCTATGAATAATGTACACATATAATTTATTGCTTTTGGAATATAATAACGCATTGCTTTTACGCGCAATTTTACCATTTACGCTAAAAACTTTGTGTTATCTGATTTTTTGTTTACTTTTTATTTGTAGTTGTACAAACTATTTTTTGTAGTAGTTAAAATACCCTTAGGTATATCCTTGTACTAACGCGCAATTTTTTTCTGAATGCATACCTAAATTCCGCCATTTTTTTGCTGCAAGCTAAACGCGAAGTAGCTAAGCATAGAACAAACAGTATTATATTTATAATACCTATCATATTAAGTTATATCAGGTCCATTAACCACTTCACATACAAAACATTCAAATCGCTCGCACGTTATATTTACATGCCAATACATCGTTCCGTATAAAAAGGCGCTTTTAGGCAGTTTCACTTTCGCCATATTATTAAGAAGGCTCTATTTCTAATTTGCATTGACGCCTACGGGCATTGACAAATGTGACGTGTAGACACATTCTCGCTCAAAAGGAAACAATTTGCTCGTATCTTTATATGAATGATTTATTTAATTGAACCTTTTTATATGAAAGGACATAATTTAGCTACAATACAATGCTGTTGTTCCCTTTTTACAATATACACCGGAAAAATGAGGACATTCTAATGGTATAGCGTTTATAACTTTGAAATTTGAATTGAATAGGTGAAAATATACCTTCTATAGTACGTAATCGCGTTATTATCAATATTATCATAGACAAAAGAAACAAAAGTATTTTAACAATGATAGAGTCAGACCAGGCTAAGTTCGCAATGATTTTGTTCGCCCCACCTGCGCAAGGGTTAAGAAAATATTTCCATAGAAGTTTGAAATAACATTTGCACCCGCGGTGAAGTTATAATCGCTGCTAACTTTTTTTTTGACTTAGCTTAATATCCTCTTGAAGCTGATTAAGTGATTTATGTTGCAATTAGGGATGTACCGACTATTGATTTGGCCGACTAGGCCGACTACCGACTAGTCGGCGCTTGGGTGGCCGATTAGTCGGACGACTAGTCGGCTAGTCGGCCAGAACATAATTTTCGATAAATTCACGTTTTAAATGTCATTTTTGAGCCTTCGTTCGCGCTTTTCATGTTTTGTTACAGATGTTCAAAGGTTCATGACAATATTTATATACATTTTCCATTTTTAACAACCGGCTTGGCTTAGTGGGTAGTGATCCTGCCTATGAAGTCGATAATCCTAGGTAGAAAATTTATTTCTGTGGTGATAACACATATTTGTTGTTTTGACAAAAAAAAACCGGCCAAGAGCGTGTCGGGCCACGCTCAGTGTAGGGTTCCGTAGTTTTCCGTATTTTTCTCAAAAACTACTGAACTTATCAAGTTCAAAACAATTTTCCTAGAAAGTCTTTATAAAGTTCTACTTTTGTGATTTTTTCCATATTTTTTAAACTTATGGTTCAAAAGTTAAAGGGGGGGGGGGGGACGCACTTTTTTTCCTTTAGGAGCGATTATTTCCGAAAATATTAATATTATCAAAAAACGATCTTAGTAAACCCTTATTCATTTTTAAATACCTATCCAACAATATATCACACGTTGGGGTTGAAATGAAAAAAAAAATCAGCCCCCACTTTACATGTAGGGGGGGTACCCTAATAAAACATTTTTTTCAATTTTTTATTTTTGCACTTTGGCGTGATTGATATACATATTGGTACCAAATTTCAGCTTTCTAGTGCTAACGGTTACTGAGATTATCCGCGGACGGACGGACGGACGGACGGACGGACAGACAGACATGGTGAAACTATAAGGGTTCCTAGTTGACTACGGAACCCTAAAAAGGAATTACTAATAGCTACATATGTAATACAACCATAATTTTCAGCTGGTAATTTAATTTTGTACTGTTTTTCTATGACTAATGAAGTGCCGACTAATCGGCCCTTTTTGCCGACTAGTCGCCGACTAATCGCCGACTACAAATGTGGCCGGATAGTCGGCTTTCCCGACTAGTCGGCGACTAGTCGGTACATCCCTAGTTGCAATGCATTTGACTCTTCCTAGTTTCCTACCAATTGTCTCATTCTATTATTATCCAAGGCAGTTATAAATTAGAGATCATTAAAGAATAACTTAAATAGATTGGAATTACGAAGTTTATAAATTTTATAATACATAATAAAAATGTGCATTTCTTATTGGTTTTTAATTCTGAATCATTCATCACTTTCGAATGATATGAGGATACAGAGGACCTACCGCAAAAAAATGTTATCTATAGCCGGTCAAACAAGTTTATCACTAGAAAATGGCGCGAAATTAAAATTGTCTATGGGGCGATAAATATTAGCACGAATATTTTTTAAACTTGCCGCTTTTTTCTAGTGACGAAAATGGCTTGACAAACTATATCTCTCTCAGCAAGAGAGGCAAATAATGAAATTATGATTTGCCATTTTCACGGTGCTCAATGTGTGATGTCAGTTTGATTTTTAGGGCGAAAAGTGGGTACTAAAAATTATATACATTTGTATAAAACTAAGATAAAAGAACTTTACAAATAGATTATGAAAATATTAATAGTTTTGTTTACTATTAATAGAAACTATTAGTAGTTTTGGTGTCTATAATTCATAATTAATTGAATAAAGTAAAAACTACCAAAAAGACTATTGAAGGTGCCAAATAACGGTACATTTACCCTATAGAAAAATCATATTGACAGAAAGCAATGTAATATTTATAGACATGTTTTAAAACTGTTAAATTATTTGCACTAAGGCCCATAAATAAACATGTACATTAACTAATGTAATTTTAATAGGTAATGAAATTACTATTTTAATTAATGTTTTTAATTTGCAAATAACAATTTGCCGTGTTGATTACTAAAGATATTACGGTACACTGTAACTGTACCAATAATCATCTGGAAAAACTTGTCCAAAAAAAATTGTGGCAGTTTTTGCCAAGGGTGCAGGGTGCAAAAATATTATACATATAATATTTAAGTTTAGTTTTCTATTTTATAGAACACCTACCTGGTACAGAACCGTTTTTGGAACTCCCACAAAATGGTCACAAAAATGTCTTCAAGTTTGACAAATCATTGTAAGTTAATGTTTCCCATTGGTTCCATTGACTCCATTGGTCGCTGACTCTTCCATGCTCTTCAAATGGAACGGACTTATGGTGAACACCTCATTTTTCACCAGATCCTCAATATTCTCACCTCCGTAAGAAAGCAGCGGAGATATCTCCACATCTACATTATCTTCGATGATGCCACCGGCTTCCCTGATGTATTTTCTGTGTAACCTTAAAAGATCCTGTCTAGCGGTTGATGGGCAGTCCTTTCCTGCTGCATCAGCATTCTTCAAAGCGGAGAACTCAACGTCTCTTGCTACTTCTAAGCAAATGAATTTCTCAGCAAACTCAAACACATCGAAGATGAATTTCTCCATTTTAATACCGTTAGGTTCTGTTGGCTTCTGTCGGATTCCATTCTCATCTACGTATGGGATCTTCTTTTTGGCGACATGGAGCTTTAACTTGCTTTCAAAGTTTGATATTTTCTTTAAGAATTCAGACGAGAAGTAATGGTTACAGATGTTACCGGCAGAGAATGTAAGTCTTCCGTCAGGATTCCTTCGTTCAGCAGCTTCATCACTAAGCTCGGAATATTCAACCACTTTGTAATGTCCATTGACTCTGCACACAACTCCGACAGCTTCACTCGGTGAAGACTTTTGGACAACTTTAGCTGCACAATCTGCGTTTCTGCTCAAGCAGTAACCAATGAATACTGGATCGGCTACTTTAATGAGGATGTTGTCGACTGAATGGGCATGTAAATGTTCGACACCTCTTTTCGAAATGTCATCAAGCATTCCTTGGGTTTTTAAGGCACGGTACAGACCCCCATTTCCATCAGGGGCTGATGCTAACTGGTATTTCTCATCCAAGAGGATTTTACCGTTGAAATCAAAGCATGGTAGTCTTCCCTGTTCAAAGAACACAATGTTCTCCTCCTCTAAACCGAAGAATGAGTGATCCTTAAAGAACTCAGCAGTAGGAGCCATAGTATGTTCTGAAGTCATGATATACCAAGTGATTTTGCCTTCTTTTCCTGTTCTCTCCTCAGCCATTTTCTGTAACCGAACTATCCTCTCAGCTTGAATTTGGAACAGAGTTTTTTGTGACGGTAAACCGACGTTGTACATTCCTTTGGGGTGCCCGAAACCAAGGCGCGTCGCCTGCCCGCCCGCGAGCAGCAAAACACCAACTTTTCCTTCAGAAATCTCTCTAAAACCCAAGTTTTCATATTCCTCTATCTTTTCCCGGCTCAAACTAGGCACGGCTTCGTAATGGGACTGAGGAATCGGCTTCAAATCATCGTCCAGCTTCTCAGCGATAACTTTCGACGACTCCATTGCTCTATGGAAAATCTCGTTCGTTTCCACAAAGTCGATTTTTCTAAGCTCACCCGCCAATTGTTCGCGCTCATTTTCACTTAATTCTGGCCAGTACTTTATCAGGTGTTCTTGACCGTGACACTTAAGTTGGGAAAACAAGTCTTCGTAAGACATCGCGACTCGGAGTATCGGACTATAGTGAACCGATCGGAATTATTGTATCTTATCGAGTGCGATCGGCGCGATTAGAAAGTGAATACTGACTAGCAGCCCGCAAGGCGTGTGGAAACATTTCTGGGTTCTCCCACCACTGATGGAAACACGTCGTCGGCGTCCAGCTGACATTTTCGCGATTTTTTTAATATTTACAAATGAAGTACTACTACTACTATTAAAATGTTGCATGGTGTCAAAGTGTTTATAATTATAATTTAGTCTACATTGCTGTTTGGCAATAGCAAAACAACTTCAGAGGCTATTTTAAAACGTAATGTATGAAAAGTATTCAAAATATTCACAGAGGAACAACATCAATAATAGAAATCATTGACACTCATTTGACACTTTATTGACACAGTGACAAACTGCTGTCAAAGGGATAACGTTCTGAAACCTGGGAAGTTAGAGTAAAATAATCATACAAATCATAGTTTTCTATTTCAAAAAGTGTATTTTAAATAAGTGAAAAAATTTGATAAAAGTACTTATATGTTTTGAAAACTAACTTAAATATGCAAGAGGCCTGATGGAGTGTCCTTGGTCCCTTGGAGTATGGGACGAATGTTAGTGTGGGATGCTACCTGCGTAGACACATTGGCACCGTCTCACCTCCAACGGACCAAGATAAAAGCGGGCGCAGCGGCAGAAAGTGCCGAAATTTTGAAACGTAATAAATACAAAAGTCTTGGCAAAGAATACCTTTTTGTACCCTTTGGTGTAGAAACTCTAGGTCCATGGGGCCCCAGCGCGAACAAGTTGTTCACAGAAATCGCGAAGCGTCTGGTTGAGGTAACTGATGACCGAAGAGCTGGCGACTTCCTCGCTCAACGTATCAGCATTGCGATACAGCGAGGAAATGTCGCCAGTATCCTTGGCACAATGCCTCAAGGGCCTATTTTAGACATTAGCTAGCTTTTAAGTTTAGTCTTAGTTTCTTATATAATTATGTAAATATGTTCACTTAAATATTACGTATGTATAAACATAAAAATTATATGTTTATGTTTTTCTTGTATTATCTATTATACATAGTTTTCGAACATAAAACAAAGAACAATAAAGTAGTTTGTCTATGGAAATTTAGATTTTTTCGAGAAGTTTCTGAAATTACAATCGTTACAATAATTTATAATATGGCTTATTATCACAGTAAAATCATGTAAATGTTATTTTAATTCTATTTGTGTACTATCTTTTTCACTTGAAATAAAATTAGACGCAAGCTATAATTTGTCTATTGCTCATAACTGGCAGCCATGCGCTAGGTATGTCAAAAGAAGATGTCAATTGGTCACTCAGGAAACATAATATATTTATTGCTGATTATCGTTGAATTTCTGCTCAAAATAATATTCGTTGTGAGTAACACATTACTAGTGATCTTAGGGCTAATACTAAGAAGCCTGTTTAATGTGAACATGACGGAAACGGCGAAAAAAAGCAAACGTGCCAACGACGCGAGTAATAACCAAACTATTGCAAACCGCGGCCTTATCAGTGCAAACTGGCAGAAACTTCTATCAAGTAACCTGATTTCCGACAAGAAAATCGAAAAGCCTTTACAGGAAAACTCAAAGGATCACTTCACAGGAACTTTCAGACGTGCACGTAAGAAGAAAGCTAAAACACAGTTTCTTGTACGAAACGAGCTAAAAACGCTTGATATAGCTAAAGAAAGTAAAGTTAAAGCTAGTAAAATCGATGATATAGGTGAAGTGGAACTGACAGTACCTAAAAAACAGGATAATAATGGTAAAAACAAACTAACAAAGTTCATAGCAATAGATTGTGAAATGGTGGGCATTGGGTACGATGGAAATGACCACATGCTTGCTCGAGTGTCGTTAGTGAACAAATTCGGTGACTGTATATATGATAAGTTTGTTAAACCGAGGGAAGAGATCATAGATTACCGAACAAGTGTGTCCGGAGTTAGGAAAGAAGACCTTATTAATGGTGAGGACTTCGCTACAGTACAGAAAGAAGTAGCGGAGATGATTCGAGGCAAGATTCTAGTCGGGCACTCTTTGAAACACGATCTGAGTGTCTTATTCCTTTCGCACCCTAAGAGGAGCATTAGAGACACATCTAGATATAAACCATTTAGAAAGGTGAGTTATTATTATGAATTTACTAGCCTTTGCTTGCGGCTTCGATAGCTTCGATAGCGTTAAATTTGAAAATTTCAGAATGCTTCATACAAGTTTCTAGTAGGGGGTTGAAAAGAGACAAATAGTAGCCTATGTCACTTTCCATCCCTTCCAATATATCCACTTAAAAAATCACGTCAATTTGTCACTCCATTTTGCAGTGAATGACTATGACTTCCATACTGCTATAGTGTTACTAAATATAATATTTACCAATTTCCAGATAACCAAAGGCAGCACACCATCTCTCAAACGTCTAGCGAAAGACATCCTCGGCATCGAGATACAGCACGGAGAGCATAGTTCGGTCGAAGACTCCCGAGCGGCCATGCAACTGTACTGCACAGTCGCTAAGGACTGGGAGAGGATGAACAGCGAGAAGAGAGGGCATAGGAAGGAGGCTTAGTGTTAAGATTGGTTTTTTTAATAAGAGTTTTTTAGTCAAATTTGGTATCATAGAGGAATAAGTAAGGAAAGTGTTGTAACTCCATTTGGATACAAAACGAAACGAAAGGGAAACGGAAGGCTGGCTCACAGCTAAAAAGATGGGATGATGACATTTGCTTAGTCGCCGGAGTAACCTGGAACAGAGTAGCACTTGACAGAAACAAATGGAGGAGGCTGGAGGAGGCCTTTGCCGACTGGCAAACAGACTTTCAGATGATAAGAAAGAGAGATATATTAGAATACTAAAACTATATCCATCTGAAATGTGCTGAGGATGAGGCTCATATAATAATGTAACTCCATACATCAGTAAATGCAAGTTATTTGTAGTGACATCTAGCGTGATCTCCGTGTTAAATTATCAGCACTGCTACTTGTCAATAGATGTCGCGACAAACAAAAAGTCTAATGCTCAACAATTTTTATCTAATATTACAATAGTATTAATCAGTACCCTGTTTTCAATTCCTTCTGCTTGTAATATAAGTTGTAAACTGTTTTATACGAGGTGCGGTCCAAAAGTTTCCGGCCTAACAAAGAAAGGGCTTACATATCTTTACAATTTTATTTTTATTTTGAAATATAGTCTTCCTCTGTCACAACGCACTTTTCAAATCTCTTTATAAGCTTCTCCATCACCTAATAAAAATAATAAAGATTTTTGTCCTCAAAATCGCCCTAAACCGCACGGGTCACTTCGTCAAACGAAGATTTTTTTTTTCTACTTCAGTCTACCTTAAGTTTTTAGAACAAATAATAATCACTTGGGGTCACGTCTCGAATATAAGGTAGGTGCCGAATATTTTTGAAGACACATTTCGTCATAGCAACCTTGTAAAATGAAGCAGCGTGAACGGGGAAATTGTCGCGGAGATGCCCTTGTGCCTCTGCTAAGTTTTTAAAGACTATTCTGCATAATCTGCTATCGTAATTGGACAAAAAATATTGCGTAGCATCTGCTATTTACCGTAGTCTACCCTTCTTTTATGTAAATCGTTAGAATTTCGTGACAACCCTAGAATACCGTAGCCTTTATCTTTTTTCGTGCATTTTGTGGCAGAGGTTGTTCTAGGCGCCTTTTCACCATGACGTTGTCACTCCATTAATTTTCTTTTGTACAGAGTATCGTCTTACATAACCATGGTTTCATCTACAGTAGCAATTGCATTCAAAAAACTCGCTACGCGGTGTCTATGCTGGTCTCAAGTTTCATGAACTCACGGTTTTTCACTCATCTCGCTGTAAGCACGATAAAAGTTTGGGCACTAACCTAGCACTAAACACCGTAAAAAAACCTACAGCCAACAGACACCTAAAGAAACTATACACCAAAAAAGTGGAATAAATGACGAACACAATGATATCCATACTTTTTTAAACTCTTCCGCCATATTTGTCGGGCCGGAGACATTTGGACCGCACCTCGTATGTGCTAAAAGGAATGAAACAGCATGATTTTAGTCATATATTTTGTAATTTTTTTGTCTATCCTAAAACAGATTGTAATATTAGTGGTGTTTTTGATAAAATAATGAAAATACTTGTACTTACATTACATGTTTTTTTTTCAAGACAGCTGCAAAAGTTCAGACCCACTTTATGAAAGAAATTAAGTTTACAGGTGGATTGTGTTGATTCAGTGAAAACTATATTAAATTTAAGGGATAAAGTATATCGTCACTACTTTTAAAAAATCTCGTATCTCACGCTGCTCCTCAAAGTTAAAACGCAGTAAGTCTATATGCATTCCATACATACTTACTACAATTTTCTTTTCATTGACAGACGAAGATACAAGTTTTTTTTTAAAGTAGTGACGATATGTTAAAAAATGGAGTTAAATATTTTTGTAAAAAAAGATTTCATTGTATGTTCCTACAGGTTAGGAGAAAATATAATGAATATTTCGAGCTTTCCATGTGTTCCTAAATTATATTTTGGGAAGGTGTTTTTTTTTCTATTTTGTGAACAATTTGTGTACATTTTCAAGCAGTGTGTCTTCTCAAGTAGTCTTGATTTTTTAAAATAAAAAAAGCTTATATTTTTAACAACTCTTTCCTTAAAAAAAGAGTCCATTTGCAATAAGAACAAATATTTGTTGAAATCTAAAGAAGCCTTTCCACTAGATATGCGCCCAGTACTGCGTACGTATCCGAATGCACAAACGCTCACGAAACGCTCGTTAATATCTATCTCTATCGCTCTTGCGTATTGGCGCGACAGAGCCAGACTACCTTTCGCGGCGTTTCGTTTTCGTTTCGCGTCGTAGAAATGCCATTCGGCTACGGGGCCTAGAAAAACAATGTACTATTTTTCATTTTCATATCTGGTGGAAAGGATCGATAAGAATCAATCATTCTTCATCTTGAATTTTTTTTTTGTATGAAAAACAACTTTTATAATATTGGTTCATTTTATTACTGCTATCTACCAAAATGTGTTATGAAAATGAACGAATATTGAGCAATAGAAAACTTAGTGTAAATTATAGTTTTTATGTCGAATAAATCGAATTTTTTTTTTGCGTACATTGTTGTTTTTTTGTAAACTTTTCTTCCCTACATAGACTTGAAGTTGTATAGAAACCATAGATTTAGAATTATTAAACTAGATTGTTTAGTTAGGTCAAAAAGTGTGTCCACATGAGAGGTAATTGTTTGGGCTGGTGTCCCTCTCGCACTTGCTGACAATGTCAACATTATTCAGTGACGTCATCACTGTCATAAATTGGGGATACCAGTCAATTTTCAAAGTTACTATTAAATCTACTAACACCCAATTGAAAGTATTTTTTAATTATACAAATCTTTGATTTACTGGCATCAAAATAATTACATTATAATTATTTTCAAATTTTTTGAAATATATCGAAACCCTAGTTTGAATATAACATTAAAATAAAATAAGAAGTTACGAGTATAAAGTCAGGTAATATACAGATAAAAATACTACTAATATGGGAACCTCATTAACACTGGCAACACGTGCGAGAGGGACACCAGCCCAAACAATGCCCTCTCATGTGGACCGTTTTCGCTAGTCTGATACGATCGACTTTCTGTTTCAGTAATAAGGTTTAATTTCGTATGGCAAAAAATGTGATTGAGCTGTCCCCTGTAAAGGTCTTTGATAGAAACTAGTTAACAGTGCTCTTAACCAAATACCGGTTTAAAAACCCAGAAACAGACCAATTTTATGAATGATTGCATGATTTTTTCAGAGTATTCTAGTCAGTCATTAAAATTAGTAAGTATATTTGTGACATTATCTGGGTAAAGGGACCTTATTGGCGATGGCGCTTACGGCGTTATGAGCGATGTTCGTGTACAAATACGACGCCGCGGGACGTAAGCGCCATCGAAAAGAACACAGTATAATAGTAAAAAATAGTACATTACGATACAAGTGCGTAAAAAAGGAAGTTTTCGCACGTGTATCGTACGACGTTTTTCAGTACAGATGACTCTCCGAAGTTTCGACCTGGCATATAATGAACCACTTCTCGCACTAGTGCGTAAAAAAAACAACATCTGTACTGAAAAGAGTACTATCGTACAGTAAGGCCAGTCCGGCTCCCCGCTGAAAGTGCCGCCCACCCCCTCTCGGTTACCTCACAGTTACCGCCTGTCAAAAACGCGAACGACTTCGACCAGTCATATCACACTCATACAAGCATAGTACGCGTTCACCTACACGAGCTTAGACAGAACGCGCCTCTTTCATATATTTGATGGCCAGTGTCCGAGGTGTGACAATAAGGTCCTTTTAACCAGATAACATTACATTTGACTAAGTTATTTTTAGTACAGTCGTCTACAAAGATATGTATCCACTTTTTCACCTTTGTAGTCGACTGTACCTACCGACGCCTACAGATCAGAATAATCTTGGTAGGTAGGTAAGGGTGCGCGCCCACGGGGGACACAGTTGCTCGGCGACTTTCGTATTTGTATGAAAAGTTGCGTCGTTTCGTGTGCGCACTTTCATACTAGGCCATGGTCGCGACAAAAAAGTCGCTGCCAACAGTTGCCCGCGCTCACTAACCTATCTTTCTGGAAAAAGACAATGAAACTACTATAAAACTAAATACGTAATTTATTTACAAGCATAACACAGGTCACAATAAGTCTTATCTAAGTTACTCTTAAGTATATCGAAGCTCTAGGCACTGGTCCCAAGTAAGCAGCGATGACCTTTCGGCTATAGAAGAGCATTTCTTTTTTTTTTGCCACTTTTATGAAGTGTGATATTTTTGAAAAAAAAAATTCTATTTCTCAAAATTACTAGCTTTTTCAATCCTAGTAGTTAAAAAAATTGTCCCATACGATTTTTCTTATTTTGTTACCATTTTCCGTACATTTTGTATGGGGTAACAAAAGAGGAAGGTAACAAAAATGTATGGAAATTCTGGGACACTTTTTGTCTCCTAGTGAGATTAGCACGCCTAACGAAGACATTTAACTGTCCGTCGGCGGAAATAATTCGTGTATAGGCGAATTTTGGCATAGTTGTAGGGAATGGTGTTCTAATCCACATACTCAAAGTACTGATGGGTAGGGGAGGAGCTAACTGGTGGAGGGGGGTGTAAAGGTCCCTTTTTTTAGTTTTTCGCGAATAACTCTTAAACTGTGGCACATAGCAAAAAATGTTCTGAAACACAAGTAATCTTCATAAAATTCTCTACAAAAAAGTCTTCTACACTTTTTATCTGGGACCAATCGTTCATGAGATATGGAAGGGAAAAGATGGACAATAAAGGAATAAACTCATTTGTTTATGAACAATACGTTTATTCTTATAGAGACGCGGGTTAAGTGCGTTTTCACATTATCCGATCCGATATCGGAAGTAGGACCGATATCCCGTACATTTAAGGCGCCGTCTTGGATTTTTGCCTTTGAAATCCTTCCGACATCCGATATCGGATCGGATAATGTGAAAACGCACTAAGGCGGGCTGCTAGTACCGGGCTTATTGAGGAGCGCTTATAGCTCATACTTTTACTACGCGCGTTGGTTTCTTTTTACGTTGCATTATAACACGTTTATGTGAAATCGTTTTTGAGTTAGAAGGGGCTCAAATGTGGCTCCAAACGGTTCGTGTAATATTACACACGGTACTGCTTGCTACTTTTGTTACTTGAACCTGGCTTGACACGCTACCGCGTCTCTATAAGAATAAACGTATTGTTCATAAACAAATGAGTTTATTCCTTTATTGTCCATCTTTTCCCTTCCATATCTCATGAACGATTAGTCCCAGATAAAAAGTGTATAAGACTTTTTTGTAGAGAATTTTATGAAGATTACTTGTGTTTCAGAACATGTTTTGCTATGTGCCACAGTTTAAGAGTTATTCGCGAAAAACTAAAAAAAGGGACCTTTACACCCCCCTCCACCAGTTAGCTCCTCCCCTACCCATCAGTACTTTGAGTATGTGGATTAGAACACCATTCCCTACAATTATGCCAAAATTCGCCTATACACGAATTATTTCCCGCGAGATAGGCTTCATTGAGTGTGCTAGATTGAAAGTACTCGTGATTCTGAGTACAATTGACCTAAAATTCCCTAAAACAATTAAAAAAATTTTATTGGCAAAAAAAAAAAGATATGCTCAGAAATGATGGTCGCTCCCGTGTAAATAAAAGAGCGAGCGATTTTATAGTCCATCGCTCGGCGAAGCAAGGCTCGGAACTGGTTTATTTTTACCGGTTAAAACCGGTTTATTTCGATTTTACTCCGAACTTTGTAAAGAACGCGAACGTTATGAGAACTTTATTTTAACCGAAATAAACTGGTTTATTCGACGAGCGGCGAGACGCCCCGGCGCCGCATATATACGTACATTCACACAGCGACTTTTTTTGTTTGGTTAGAACAGTAGGTATATTACCTATAATGCTGCGTTACCGCCATACAAAATGTATGAAAAAATGGTAACGGAATGGGAAAAAAACCTTGGGACACTTTTTTTCTCCTATTAGGATTGAAAGAGCTCGCAATTCTGAGTGGAAAACACATAAAAATTTCCAGGTCCAAAAAAAAGTGGGGTGGACAACTTTGAAAAAAAGTGCCCATCCGAGCCCTGCGGCGAAGAACTATAATTCGCTCGCGTTATCATCCCGTCTCTTTTATTTCACGGGAGTGCTGATAATTTACGCTAGTTGACGCGTGGTTGTCGCTAGATGTCACTACAAATAACTAGCATTTACTGATGTATGGAGTTACAACTCTTCCCTTACTTATTCCTCTATGCTTTTGCTGGGACCAGATCCATTTGTATGGGAGAACAGTTGTCCGCTATCTTCTATACAAAATGTATGAAATCTATAGTAATATCTCATTACTTCCGCCGTCATACATTTCTCTAACGGCGGTTAGCAACCTCTGTAGACCGAGTCCCGTTTTAGCAGAAATACCGAGGACCTCTCGTTCTTTGCTGATGGTCTCGAGAGCGGCCCGACCGGCTGGTAGGTCTATTTTATTTAACACCTAGAAACAGAAATAAAAATATACAGTATGTAAACTAACGAAAACCATTTACTGTAACCCGTAAATGTCCAGGTGATACTGAGAAACTTTTACTATGGGACCAACACCCAAAACGCGAAATAAAAATTTACTCTGCCATAGGAAATACTTACTATAAAATAAAACTACCTATGAAACTGTCAGAAGATATTTTCGTGATTTCGGGGTTGATCCCATAGTAAAAGTTTCTCAGTATCACCTGGACATTGACGGGTTACAGTAAATGGTTTTCGTTAGTTTACATACTGTATATTATAGTATACACCTAGAAATAAAAATATTAGTTATTTGTTATACAAGGGGGCAAAGTTGTATATTAATGCCGAGTGTGGAATTGAAAAACGAGCAAGTGAAAGGATTCTATAGTTGAACCACGAGCGAAGCGAGTGGTTCGAGAATAGAATCCTGAAACCGCGTATAACTACATATTAAACTGACCTCCAACGTTTCAAGGACGGCGTTGTCCCCGTGGTCTCGGAGAAGACCAACAACAACAACAACAACGCCAACAACAACAACAACGCCGTCCTTGAAACGTTGGAGGTCAGTTTAATATGTAGTTATACGCGATTAAGTCCCGATTTTAAAAATAATGATGTGTAATAATCGTGAAAGTTTAAATCAGCGTTTTAGAATCCTGAACTTGCGAGTTTTTCGACACACGAGAAGTAAAATACATTTGCACCCGAGTGTAACACAAAACTTTTCCCCTCACTATAGCGAGGAAACTACGTCTGTGATGGTTATCCATACTAATAATTATAAATGGGAAAGTAAGTGTGTCTGTTTGTTTGTCCGTCTTTCACGGCAAAACGGATGGACGGATTGACGTGATTTTTAAGGTGGCTCGCCTAGGTTACCCGAAGCTCAGGCTGCGTTAGATGGCGTTAATCTGCAAATTACCAGTCTTATTTTTTTTGTGGAGTCGTACGGGCATTTATATACTTTCAATTATGCTTCGCGAACATTTAGTATTAAAATTGACGTATTACAACAAACATTCAACTTCTCATTGTAACGTTAATCCCCTTAATGTAAATAAATTTACTATTTTACACTATTTTTAAGTACCACTCACACATACAAACAGTGTTTTTGTATTCCTTCTAGTCGATAATTTCACGCGGCGACAGCTTGTTTAAATAGCCTTGCGGTAAATACGTGCCATCGCATGATTTGCATGGAAGTACTGGGTTCGAATCCAGGACTTTTTCTCTTTTTTTTTTTTAATACTACGTCGGTGGCAAACAAGCATACGGTCCGCCTGATGGAAAGCGGTCACCGTAACCTATGGACGCCTGCAACTCGAAGTGTCGTATGCGCGTTGCCGCCCCATTAGAAACTTGTACACTCCCCTTTGCTGCGTATGCACAGCAAAAAGGAGTGTACAAGTTCAAAGGAGGGTTTGGATTGCCGACGACTCAAAGGACAATAGACGGAACAAATTAGTTCCGTAAGTCCTCCCGTCGTCAGCACCCCGCACCCTCGTTGAGCTCTGGCAGCCTTACTCACCGGCAGGAACACAACACTATGTGACACTATTTTTTGTTTTATTATTATACATAAATGTATATGTACTCGTACAGTAGTTACTGAGCGTTTTCCACAAAAAAGATTAAAAACCTTATCTTACATGGTAATAATTTTTGGGTTCGTCGAACTCAGAATTTCTAACATAATTATCCTAATCTGATATTTTAAAAAATTCCAAAAAGTATAGATAAATTAGTAAATGAAAATGCAATAGTTAACTGAGTAACGTAATGCTTTAAAAACTCAAGTGGACTTTTTTTATCTAAGGAATGATTTCGATAAAATATTATATTTAGCGAGGGTATTAAAAGTTGTGTTTTATATCTCAACTTAATAAATAGAAAATCAAAATGACAATAAAAAAATCAATATGTTCTCTAAGATAAAATTGATACCTTCGGCTCTGCATTCTTGCTCGGTCAATAAAAAAAACGAAATTTATATCCAAAAAAATACAAAAAGTTTATAGAATCCTGGGAATCGAACGCACCTTCACGGCGTGACAGACGATTGTTCCCCAACGACGCCATTACATAACACGCTGTTATCGACGAAATTGGGCTATACATATATAATTATTTAAATATAAATAATAATGTCAAATCCATACTAATATTACAAATGGGAAAGGGTGTGTGTCTGTTTGTTTGTCCGTCTTTCACGGCAAAACCGGAGCGACGAATTGACGTGATTATTTAAGGGGATTTAGTTGAAGGGATGGAGAGTGACATAGGCTACTTTTTGTCTCTTTCTTACGCGAGCGAAGCCGCGGTCAAAAGCTAGTTTATTATAAATGGGAAAAGCTGGTTACTCTATAATCTGAAGTGGAAGAATTCGTTGTTTCACCAAAGATAATGTGTGTTTGTTTGTTTGTCCGTCTTTCACGGCCAAACGGAGCGACGGATTGACATGTTTTTTAAGTGGAGATAGTTGAAGGGATGGAGAGTGACATATGCTACTTTTGTCTCTTTCTAACGCGAGCGAAGCCGCGGGCTAAAGCTAGTACAGCACGGGAAGCATGGTCGCGCGATAGACGATAAAATATCAGGCCGTCCCTGTCGCACTATTAGTAAGTGCGATTATAGGGACGGCCAGATGTTTTATCATTTATCGCGTGACCATAATTGCCTGCCTGGACCAGATTATATTGATGATAATTTGATGATAATTATTATTTGTAACCAATTAGTTAATATTGTCTTCAGTTACCGCGATAGTTACTCATGAAATAAAAACTATGAAAACGGATTAAATCGCGTATAATGAGTTTAAAATTCATCCCGATGTTTCGAACACTTTTACAGCGTTCGTGGTCAACGGGTGACTGAGGAAAAATTACAATGTGTTCGACAATGTGTAACCATTTAGTTGTTGAAGAAAAACATTCACACAACAATAACATAGGTCAACCAGCTCAGTAAATGCAATACATTACTAATACTATGCCCACACTTTGACCTATGTATAATGTATTATACCAGACGTGTAATATTTTATTTTATCAACAAAGGCATATATTATATATAGTCCTCCTCACCGATTTCGGCGATGGCGACCTCAGCAACTATGGATTACGCCTGTTATGGGCTCTAATATAGCTGGCCAGGCCGAACTTCGTCTTAAAGACTCTTTGGCAAGTGCTACAATAGAGTTGGCCAGAGGTATTGTATGTATATACGTAGGAGGGCTTCGGTCTGTCTTTGCGTTCAACAAAGGCATAATAAAGGATTGTATTGTATTTTTGTATGAAAATAAAAAGTAGGAAAGCAATATAAGGTGAAATAGCCCATAATGGACGGTGATGCCATTATGGACAAAAAAACACAAATCCTTAAAAATAAGTATCTAAAATTAGTTTCTAAAAACTGACGGCTATGTACCATAAACTAGAGTTGTAGAGCTGTTTCATTTTGAAGTTTCAATTAATTCGGTTATTTCTGAAGGATTTGGCGACAAGATAAAATTCATCAGTTTACTAAAAACAATATCAAGACGAATTCTTAGTAATGTTGCTAAGAGAGTTGAGTTCATGTATAAAATAATAAAAAAATAATACTCGGTGTAAACTTGAATGCGTTTTACTTACTGCATTAAGCATGAGATAAGGTATAAAACATACTAGTTTGTTGCTCCAAAGATATAAAGAAATGGCGTTATTTTGCGAGTGTCCATTACTGGAACCGAAAAACTGCCTACCTCCTATGATGGACAAGTAACAATTTACAAAACCAAAATTTACAAGAAACAATCCTATGTTAAAATAACTCAAACTAATTGTATTTATGGTATATAAAATTGACTCATTGAGTATCAGTTGGCTTTAAAAGTAAAATTTTAAACTTATTTCACTGTCCATAATGGGGGATCCATTACTGGAGAACTGCCGTCCATAATTGGAGAAAAAACACCTAGTTTTAATTTGTTAAGTATGAAGAAACTATTAGGAGTATCCATTCTGCAATACGCTTGAAATGTAAAAGAAGGATAGGACATTCAAAATTTAACACGCTTAGCGGTAGAATTTTTACATTTATGAGTGAAATATCAAAAACAGGCGAAAATTTTCCTTAAACTGTCCATGATTGGGTCCGTTACCTTAGTAATAGTCAAATATTCCATTTAAAAAATATATAAAAAAAAATCCAAAAACAGTTCAAATGATTAAAAAAAAACTGCGGGATGGAACTCAGAATCACCTGCTTCATAATCGGTGCATTTGACCAAGACGCCATTTCGATTTACATTAGCAGTGCCGAAATATACGATATGTATCTTTATTGACAAAATGCGTGATTATTTCTGAGTCTGCTTGAGTTAACTAAACCAATATCTTTAATAATTACTTGTCAAGAGCCAAGTGTCACTGATGACAATGTCAATAAAAAATGCGCGAAATATGACGGCTCTGTGTCTGTACACAAAATTTGGCACGCACATTTACGTAAAATTAATAAAAAATTCACATGGATTTGTCCATGATTTCTGTATGAAACAATGTATTTCATTCACTACCGCGACGACGGATAATGTATAGTAGATGTATGCGCATATTTTTATTTAGTTGTAGTGTGCGGTGACTAAATAAATGGTAGATGTTTTTTGTATGGAAAGCGAGCCACCTTAACTAAACCAATATCTTTAATAATTACTTGTCAAGAGCCAAGTGTCACTGATGACAATGTCAATTAAAAATGCGCGAAATATGACGGCTCTGTGTCTGTACACAAAATTTGGCACGCACATTTACGTAAAATTAATAAAAAATTCACATGGATTTGTCCATGATTTCTGTATGAAACAATGTATTTCATTCACTACCGCGACGACGGATAATGTATAGTAGATGTATGCGCATATTTTTATTTAGTTGTAGTGTGCGGTGACTAAATAAATGGTAGATGTTTTTTGTATGGAAAGCGAGCCACCTTAAGTGGAGATAGTTGAAGGGATGGAGAGTGACATAGGTTACTTTTTGTCTCTTTCTAACGAGGCCACGGGCAAAAGCTAGTATATAATATAAATATTATTATAAATAAATATTATAGGACATTCTTACACAGATTGACTGAGCCCCACGGTAAGCTCAAGAAGGCTTGTGTTGTGGGTACTCAGACAACGATATATATAATATATAAATACTTATATACATAGAAAACATCCGTGACTCAGAAACAAATATCTGTGCTCATCACACAAATAAATGCTCTTACCGGGATTCGAACCCGGGACCGTGGTTTAGCAGGCAGGGTCACTACCGACTGAGCCAGACCGGTCGTCGATAATACAGGGTGATTCATGAGTCGTGAGCAGGAGTGAACAGGGTACTGGGGAGGGTCACACTGAGCAACTTTCATAATGGGGCAACACTAAATTGTGATATATTTTTTTTTCTATACTATGACTTAATTGATAGTTAATCATCAATTAAGTCATAATTAGAACGTAATTGATAATTAGCTATCAATTAAGTACTTATAAATTAAGTCATGGTTAAGAAAAATAATCACAATTCAGTGTTGCCCCATTATGAAAGTTGCTCAGCGTGACCCTCCCCAGTACCCTGTTCACTCCTGCTCACGACTCATGAATCACCCTGTATAGTATAGGGTTTAGTTTTATGTTCAGATATTTTTGCCTGTATGACTACTTACTATACAACTTCTCCGGTTAGCCAACTCTGCGCTGTAGTGCGTCAGTTCATGCGTCAGATGCTCCAGCTGTTCTAAAGGGGCGTCTGTAGCGTCCAGTAGGTATATGAGCCCGCGACATCTCTCGGCGTGTTGAAGAAACTGGATACCTGGAATAAACAGAGAAATGTAACCAGACGGGTTAAGAATTTCACCACCCCCTTTCTTCCCGTGGGGGTCGTAGAAGTCGACTGTGGGATATGGGTTAAACTGTGGCGTAGGCGAGAGGCTGGCAACCTGTCACTGCAATGTCACAATTTGGATTTCTTTCAACCCCTTTTTGCCAGGAGTGGCACTGAAACTTAGTAGTCAATGTGCTCTGCCTACGACTTTATGGGATACAGGCGTGATTATACATATGTATGTTTATAACCAGTCATTGCGGAAACTTCAACCCCCCCCCCTTTTAGGGAAGTGGGGGGTTAGAAAGAGACAAGAAATAGTCTATGTCGCGTGTGAGCGCGTTTGAATATTATATATAAATTTATTACTATTCCGATTTTTTTTAGAAATTGTTCAAAACATCGATTATTCACAAAAATGACTTAAGTGCCTTCAAAAAAGGAGGCGCTTAAGCCCTTCTTGCGGTGTACGGAACCCTTGCAACGCGAGTAAATGAAATGAAATGAAATTTTTTCTCATTGAACGTCACAATTTAGTAAATTTACGAGTATGTTTACCTAAGCCATAGTTCTTGTGTGAGCCGGGAATCAAACCCGGCAGGTCCGCTATCGCTACCTGCTCGTAATCATCATAGGGGACCATACCTGGAAGAAAAAAAACAAACACTTAAGTAGAGTCTTACCACCTTAATTCATAAAATAAATGTACACTAAAGTTATCACGCCGATAAAGTTCGTATGTCCCTTTCCTACGTATAGGTGTGATAGAAAGGGACATAAACGAACTTTATCGGCTTCATAACTATAGTGAGGCTGATAACTTTGGATTTCCCCAAATCTGTCAAATTTTGAAAAAACCCCCAACTGCGATATAGTAGACCGATTTTCATGAAACGTGGCTAAGAACACTCCCGACTAACTCAGCTTTCAGACAAAAAAAACTAAATCTAAATCGGTTCATCCGTTCGGGAGCTACGATGCCACAGACAGACACAAACAGACAGACAGGCAGACAGACACCCCTCCGTTTTTGCGCCGGGGGTTAAAAATGGCAGTCTGTCATTTATACTTTTTGAAGGAAACTATTTGGTTAGGCTACTTTGTTGCATCAAAGAAATAAGTAAATAATGCCGCGATATTCCGCTAGATGCCACTTTAATCAACTATTTTTTCTTCTCCTTCTTGGGATACTAAGGTATCAGTGGACGGTCTGCAGCATATTTTTCTTATATGCTATCGTCGGACGGTCAAGTAGATATGTATGTTTAAGTAAAAGTCATAGAGGAATAAGTAAGGAAAGAGTTGTAACTCCATACATCAGTAAATGTGAGTTATTTGTAGTGACATCTAGCGTCAATCACGCGACAAATAGCGTAAATTATCAGTACTGCTACTTGTCAATAGATGTCGCGACGAACGAAAAATCTAATGCTCAACAATTTTTAACTAATATTACAAATTTTACAATAGTATTAATCGGTATTCTTTTTTTTCAATTCCTTCTGCTTGTAATATAAGTTGTAAACTGTTTTAATATTACATTTTTGGCAGACGCGACACTGTTGGCACCTAGTGTAGAGTAGTGGTACTGATAATTTACGATATTTGACGCGTGTTTGACGCTAGATGTCACTACAAATAACTTGCATTTACTGATGTATGCAGTTACAATTCTTCCCTTACTTATTCCTCTATGGTAAAAATGGAATAGCTTACCAATGTGAGGTCTCAGTGTTGTGAAAGGGTAGGGTGCGACGGTGGGCCGCGCGCGCGTCAACGCGCGAAGCAGTGTACTTTTACCAGCGTTAGGGAACCCTAATAAACCTGCAAACATTATACATATTGAATTACATTATTTTACAGTCATGAAAAATATGTTTTAATTTTTGATCAGCAGAGACGTCTGCACCACAGAACTTAATTTAGATAGAAGAAACAAATTCATATATTTGTATAGGGGCCGAGCGTGTCAAATTTTGTACTGAAGTTGATTCTTGCCTGTAATTTTAAATATGTCTCAGGCTCTTGATTGTTCATAATTTTTGTGTTGTTGCAATTGAATATCACGTAACGAGGCATTTTTTATGTTTTGGTTGACTTCAACTTACAAAAATTGACGCCCGAAAGCTGCAAGCTGCGAGTAAAGACGGACAACTCAGTGGATTTCACTGAGTTCATTTGACACGCTAAGTATATACGTTTGCTTGATCTATGGTATATATGACATCTGTGGTCTGCACCATAGATTAAATATAAGAAGATCATACTATCACATACATTAAAATGCGACCTCCTAAGAACGCGCATACACTACACCACATATAGATGGCGCCACAAAAAAAATGTCTTGTAGCTTTAGTTTATACCTGTAGATGGCGTTAAGTGTCACTTTTGACATACATTTATGGCTCGAAAGTGACACTTAACGCCAATCTACAAATAATCGATGGCAACAAGGCATTTTTCTGTGGCGCCATCTGTGTGGTATAGTGTATGCGCGTTCTTAGGAGGTCGCATTTTAATGTATGGGATGGTATGATATTCTTATATTTAATATATGTCTGCACACAGATGTCATATATAAGGTCCTAATTTATTAGTTGCAGATATTTTAACACATTATACTTTACATTAAAATAATTAACTTTAAATATGAATTAAGAAATCTTTTCATGTAACTTTTTTGATTTCATTTTCCTAACAAAAAAATTAATTATAATTTCGTCTAAAAAAAATCATCATGTGCATTATCACATGTCACAATAACACTGTCTGTCATGTCAACAATTGTTTGTTGTAAATGTCGTAAAGGTTCGGCGGGAAAACTGCACATGTCATTGAAGTGGCCAGTTACAGTTAAGTGGTACGTAAAAGAGGTACTAGAATCTGTTCAATGAGTTTTCATTTAATAATCACATAAACAGGGTGTTTTTACGTAGCAAATTTGTTTTTCCGTTTTCTCCAAAAAAACATCGTAAAAGCTATAATGTTTCACGGTTTAATATACTCCAGAGACCGAGTACTATCAGCTGTAAAAATATCTGCATCTAATAAATTAGGACCTTATATACATAGCATACAAGCATACGTATCTACTTAGCGTGTCAAATGAACTAAATAAAATCCACTGAGTTGTCCGTCTTTAATCGCTGCTTTCGGGCGTCATTTTTTGTATGTTGAAGTCATCGAGTACATACCCTAATAGAGTAGAAATGTTATTTAATTTGTTCGAGAACGATTCCGCCAACTCGCAGCTACTCATATCCCCTCTCACTGCGCTCCCATTGGCTGATACAAGGTCAAGTGATAGGTGCTAGGGATGAGGTAGTGCGTAAGTAAGGTTTATCGATAACGATATTTTAACCCCTTACGCGCTTTATGCACCACCGTCTATGCAAGCCCCAAAAGTCCGTAACATTACATGCACATACGGTGGAGCAAAAATCTGTTACATAAAACACGGTATACAAAAAGGGAAAACTATTTCTTGGAAGTAAAAGTGGTATAATAATCAGATTATAATTATTTTAAGTAAAAATCATGAAATTTTCCAATCCCTAATTATGTATCTTCGATTTTTTCAAGTTGTGTGTTTTTATTTCGATTTAAATAGCAATTTATTATTTTACAAATTACTTCAACGTGATATTTAAATTATTACATATATCAGATAGAGATTTTACGAAATCGTGTCACCTGAATATACCCAAAACATATAAGAATTAGGTACCTAATACATCAGTACATATAATCAATCAAGCTTAACATAATCGATAATATACAATTATTCGACATAAACCATTAATTTAATGCAAACATAAGTGCAAGATAACTTTCTCGTTTGTTTATCTAAATAGAGTGTGATCATTATGTAGTAGGTACACACAATAATATTCCTTACTCATTACTTAAATATCGATACACCACTTGATGCTATAAATTAAGCATGTACAACACTAGTGCAGACTGGAAAGAGATGGTGTGATGTGAATTGAGTTACGTGGAAGCAAGAGATAACGACATACGTCTATCCTGCGTCATCACCTTTCACTTTTGTTGTCCAGTTTAACTTGATCTCCGGACAAAATTTAATATAAAGTAGTTTATAATTTAAAATCGTAACTTACCGATGAAAAGTTATTCCTTATGTTTTAAAGTCAGATGTTTTGCTGTTTTTTCTACGAAACTGAATAGAAAAGCACGCCATTATAATAATAGTAAAACAAACTATAATTTATTTCGTAATTCGCAGAGACGTACGCACGGATCCAATACTGGTTTTGTACTGTTTTATTGAGAGCGAGCGCCAACATTTATAAGTGACAAATCACATATCCGTTGCGCAGACGGACAGCCCCATATTACCACTCTATTGGGATATGTCCTCGATGGTTGAAGTCAACAAATACATTAAAAATGCCTCGTTACGTGTTATTTAATTACAACCGCACAAAAATTATGAACACTCAAGGGCCTGAGACATATTTAAAATCACAGGCAAGTAACAACTTCAGTACAAAATCTGACACGCTCGGCCGCCATACAAATAGATAAACTTGTTTCTTCTATCCAAATCTCAAATCACGGTGTAAATCAGTAAGCACGGTGTTTTCAATCAAAGGAAATAGTAAATCCGATGTACTTAAGATATGTTTAGGAAACTCAACGATAGAGGGCGTGAAAAATAATTATATGCCGTAGTGCGTTGTTCGCTAGATGTCACTGTTACCCCGCAAACTGGCTAACGACATTCTATGGTTAATTATATTTAATTAAATTGTAATAGTTATTTGTTATACAAGGGGGCAAAGTTGTATTTTAACGACGAGTGTGGAATTGAAAAACGAGCAAGTGAAAGGATATAGAATCCTGAACTTGCGAGTTTTTTAACACACGAGAAGTAAAATACATTTGCACCCGAGTGTAATACAAAACTTTTCCCCTCATTTTAGCGAGGAAACTACAACGCAAAAAATGCGTTTATCACTGCTTCCAGTAGGTCCACAGGTGGTAAATCATCTTTATTACAGATTCACCTACTTTTAATAATTTTAGAACAAAACGGGACTTAATCGCGTAAACACTTACATTTATATTAGGCCCGACGTTTCGAACATCACATTATGTTCGTGGTCACGGGTAGACTCGGGTAAATTATGAGTGCAAATCGTGTTAGTCTAAATCAATATATTTCACCTACTTTTATCAATTTTAAAGCAGATAATTTGACTCTATTCAAGGTCAAATTACTTTACCCACTAGTGGATAAAATGCGTTTTTACCCGCTGGTATCAAAGGTTTCACACGTGTTTCCGAGCTAGTGAGGGGAAAAATTTATTATTATCATCTTTTTTGGGAAGTCCGCGTAGAAATAGTTATTTATGTGACTGGTTGGTGAATGATTACATCAAACCTATTAAAAATTCCGCCATAAATATGCGGCGATCCATGTTTAAAGGGTCCTCATTCTTTATATGCTTTAAGGAACCTTTAGGTAGTAGGAAAGTCACATGAAAAGTTGTTGTAACTTAATAATAGATGGCGCTGCATTCGAAAATCTTGACTGATAACTCTATACCATACTATTCAATATACTCTATGGCAGTAAGTACCAACCTATATGCGCCATAGAGCGCACTTCGAGCGTATAAACATTGGTCTCTCCAATAGCGCCGATCTCTGCTATATCCGGTGCCTGGAAAAGACAATAAATAAATAAATATCGAGGGAACCCTTACACAGATCAACCTAGCCCCAAACCAAAGAGGATCGAGTATTAAAGAGAGTTACTGTCAAAGTAAAATGTGTAATCACAGTGCATAGACTGCCATCTCTCGACACAGGCTTAAAACTTTTGAACCTCAGTTTTGACAATTTGGCCCATATTCTGAGCTTGATATGTTTTAAAATGTCAAATATTAATATTAGCGCCATCTAGCCGAGCGTACCCCAAAGATGTATCGCCATCTAGCTCACCGTACCTTTTTCTGTATGGTTTTGGGGTACGTTTTTTTCTTAGACTTTATCTGTCTATACGAAGTTATATAGGTCTTTGCCCCAAACTAAGCAAAGCTTGTACTATTGGCTTCGTGCGAAGTGCATGGAGGGGGTAAGCAAAGCGATCGCAGTGCTTACGGTGGTCAAAATCGACACTGATTGTGGTTGTCATCTATCAAAACTCATAAAATATAATACAATGTGGTGTAATGTTTGATATGGGGTATCAATGTTGTTTCGTTGTTAATTGTAAAAATAATGGCATAAATAGTCGTTGCACGTTCTATGCGTTTCTTAGAGCACACTGGAAATTGGATCAAAGAACTAAATGGCTACGGTGAAAAGAAAACGTAAGTGACATGTCAAAACAAAACATTATAATAAATTATATTTAAGCTTTGTTTACCTAATATTGTTCAATACGCTGTTAGTATTTTTCCTACCGTAAAAGATTATGCTTAAAGATTCAGGCCTAGCCTGGGAATAGGCCCGTGTCGAATATTTCTGCGGCCGCGGACATGACTAGGTACTTACGTTTAGATTTGTTTTATATGGCATTAACGGGACGGAGGTTTAGCGAATACCATATCACTAGCTCGAAGAACTTGTACCATTACTCCTATGTTCTTCAAGATTCCTTATATGCCCTGCCAGCACCAATTTATTGACTCTTTCTGTAGTCTGGGGTTGGAAGTTTATACCGTGAGTAATGACTTTGGAAACTGATTTTTGGTATTATATCCATGTCTTTATAATCTATCTACCTAAATTACACTTGAAATAATAGCTCTTGTTATTCGATTTATTTAAAATTAACGAAAAATCGTTAAAATGTAATGTTTGTTTACATGTCAGTTTTTGACATTTTCCACTTCAGGTTCACATGGTAGTGGGCGTAATTGTCGTGCACGTAGCCAATAGGTGCTAGGCGACGATATACATCCATACTAATATTATAAATGGGAAAGTGTGTGTCTGTTTGTTTGTCCGTCTTTCACGGCAAAAAGGTGCGACGAGTTCACGTGATTTTTTAAGTGGAGATAGTTGAAGGGATGGAGAGTGACATAGGCTACTTTTTGTCTCTTTCTAACGCGAGCGAAGCCGCAGGCGAAAGCCAGTACATATATACATAAATACATACTTACTCGTATATACCTAGAAAACATCCATTACTCAGGAACAAATATCTGTCCTCATCACACAAATAAATGCCCTTGCCGGGATTCGAACCCAGGACCGCGGCTTAGCAGGCAGGGTCACTACCGACTACGCCAGACCGGTCGCCGCTTTTCCGCACGTATAATATCGTCACTGCTTCGAAAAAATCTCGTATCTCACTGTTCCTCAAAGTTAATACTCAGTAAGTCTACATAATGTCTATGAATTCCATACAATACCATATTAAGTTATTTGTAGTGACATCTAGCGTCAATCACGCGTCAAAAGCGTAACTTATTAGTATCACTACTCGACACTAGGTGCCAACAGTGTCGCGTCTGCCAAAAATGTAATATTAAAACAGTTTACAATTTATATTACAAGCAGAAGGAATTGAAAACAGAGTACTGATTAATACTATTGCAATATTAGCTAAAAATTGTTGAGCATTTGACTTTTTGTTCGTCGCGACATCTATTGACAAGTAGCAGTACTGATAATTCACGCTAGTTGACGCGTGGATTACGCTATATGTCACTACAAATAATTTGCACTTACCGATGTACGGAGTTACAACTCATTCCTCACTTATGCCTTTATGATACATACTTACTACATTTTTTTTTCATTGACAGAAGAAAGAAGTTTTTTTTCAAAGTAGCGACAATATACCATTTTGTTAATTTTTAGATACATACTATCGACACAGTATAATAAAGAGTACTATCGTACAGTATGGCCACTCCCGCTCCCCGCTGAAAGTGCCGCCCACCCCCTCTCGGTTACCTCACAGTTCAGCCTGTCAAAAACGCGAACAGTCGACCTGTCATATTTCACTCATACATAGTACGCGTTCACCTACACGAGCTTAGACTGTGTGCTAGGAACGCGCCACCTTCATATATTTGATCGCCAGTGTCCGAGGTGTGGTATCGAGATGTACAGTCAACCAATTGGAACCCTAGGCCACTGTAGAACTATGTCACAGTGACGTTACAAATCAGATTGTAAGAAATCTCTTACTGCTTGTCATTTTGACATGGTCGCATAGTGGAGGTTCCAATAGGCTACTCGACCCTTTTTTAGAGTTTATTATTTACTGTCCAATTAACCGAAAAAAAATATCATACATACAATCACGCCTGTATCCCATAAAGGGGTAGGCAGAACACATGAAACTACTAAAGCTTCAGTGCCACTCTTGGCAAATAAGGGGTTGAAAGAAAACGAAACTGTGACATTGCAGTGACAGGTTGCCAGCCTCTCGCCTAAGCCACAATTTAACCCATATCCCATAGTCGCCTTCTACGACACCCACGGGAAGAAAGGGGGTGGTGAAATTCTTAACCCGTCACCACACAGGCCATAAAATATAATATTTTACGTAATCAAGCAAAAACAACATCAGTCATGTCATCTATAGATTTTCTGTGAATGAAGTCGTTCAGTGCGAAAACAACACTTTCTGACACTTTAAGTACGAGCTGTACGAGGCATAAAGGTCATTATGTCAGTGATTGATTTGACATGAATTCTATGACGTCACTACACGGCCGTCAGCGTTTTCGGTGGCCAAAATTTAAAAAAAAGACTCACATTGAATTAAAAATACGTAGTCACCGTACACATTTAATACCCAAAATCATTAAATATTGGTTTCTTATGTCAAATATTACAGAAGACAATCAATTATTGTGCCAAATTAGATATGAGTCTAGTAATCTATTGGTTGACTATACCTGGGCAGTGTCTGTGAGAAAGAACTTGTTCCCCCGGCCGCCAGCGCCGCCGCGCGACGCCACAAACAGGGTGCCTTCAGCGCTCAGGTCTCCCACCACGGTCCCAGTCTCGTCACGGACTATTGTCCCTGTAACATAAGATTTAATCCATACTAATATTATAAATGGGAAAGTGTGTGTGTCTGTTTGTCCGTCTTTCACGGCAAGACGGAGCGACAGATGTGAAATCTAAGTAGAGATAGTTGAAGGGATGGAGAGTGACATAGGCTACTTTTTGTCTCTTTCTAACGCGAGCGAAGCCGCTTGAAAAAGCTAGTAAATAATACTAGGAAGTTATAGTGTAATAACATAACTCAGTAACATTAAGAGTTAAGACACTAGTTTCTTAGAGAAATTAATTGTAACACCTAAGGAACCTTCGTTTAAAGTTAACAGAATCAATATGAAATTGTTTTTTTAACTACGCATTTCAGAGGGCAAATATTTTTTTTTTCTATGCTTATAACTCTGAAAGTACACAGATCAACTTAGCCCCAAACTAAGCAAAGCTTGTACTATGGGTGCTAAGCGACGATATACATACTTAAATAGATAAATACATACTTATATACATAGAAAACATCCATGATTCAGGAACAAATATCTGTGCTCACCACACAAATAAATGCCCTTACCGGGATTCGAACCTGGGACCGTGGCTCAGCAGGCAGGGTCACTACCGACTGAGCCAGACCGGTCGTCAAGCTTCATATCACTACAAATAACTCGCATTTACTGATGTCTGGAGTTACAACTCTTTCATAATTCATAATTCAATATAATAAGGTGTTACAGGTATTTATAAGTAAGCAATTAATGACACCCTGTTAGGGACCGTCCACACTCAAGAGACGCATGTCCGCCGACGCGCAAGGGACGTCGCTTGGCGCGCGCCGCGCCGCCTGGGGACGCGTCTTACGTCCTTCCTATACAACATGTACTGAGGAGATGTTTTTTAAATTACATTCAGGCGGCGTGGCGCCGACGTCCGTTCCGCGTCGGCGGACATGCGTCTCTTGAGTGTGGACGATCCCTTACGGCACACAATATTTATTATATCTAACAGAACTCATGAATGTTAAAAATAAAATCTAATCATTGCAATAATAAAATTTTAAAATTCAGTATAAAATATTAGGTACATAACATTCCGTGCATACGTTTTGAATATTGAATTAACAATAAACTTCGTGCAATCATATTTATAAATTGTAACACTTTCCTTAGTTATTCCTCTATGATTTTAACGGAACAATAAAAACACGGTGTATAGGACTACAGTAGAATAAGGGAACATACATAAATAAATAAAATGTTACCAAGTGGAACAGGCACCACGACATGCGAAGCGTTCTTCCCGTTCCGGTCCTTATTGTCTCCTCTCCCTCCATGCAGCGCTATCGTCACCGCCTTCACATGGTTCAAACTCTTCACCGTATGGGTGGCCTGAAAGCAGACACCAGTCCTCAAATTGGACCAGATTTATTGGAAACAGATGTACTGTCTGTAGGTAGTGTATCTAATAGCAGGGGCGGCTCACTCCGCGATTCTATCGCCGCGCTACAAGTACATCCTGGCGGCCGCGAGTTCGCGGCCTAATCAGGGGTGGCGCGCGTTCTCACGGAACGCACGTTCGTACTTTCCGTTGTTACTTTACGTCGCAAATACTTTTTTAAGGTTCATAAGGGATGTCCGCGTGTGGAATGGCTAATATTGCTTAGTTAAATAGCCATCATGAATAAAATAGGACAATCTTACACAGATCTACTATTGATTGTCTCACGGAAAAGTTCAATAAGGCTTGCGATGTTAGGGACTTAGACAAAAATATATGAATACTGTATTATATACCTAGAGAGTACCCAAAACTTGACTATAATAGTATAACATTTTATCTGAGTATTCCTTTTAATCCATAGGCAACCCTATCGTCCGGCGCTGCGCACGTGCGGCTCGTTTCTTTGTTATAATTTTGTAGGCAATTAAAAAGGCGGCATTTTGTGAACATCAAAGCAGTGGGCCTTCTGTACTTGTACTATTATATATTCTGTGCTAATAGGTAGATTGTAATTTTTAGGGTTCCGTAGTCAACTAGGAACCCTTATAGTTTCGCCATGTCTGTCTGTCCGTCCGTCCGTCCGTCCGTCCGCGGATAATCTCAGTAACCGTAAGCACTAGAAAGCTGAAATTTGGTACTAATATGTATATCAATCACGCCAACAAAGTGCAAAAATAAAAAATGGAAAAAAATGTTTTATTAGGGTACCCCCCCTACATGTAAAGTGGGGGCTGATATTGTTTTTCATTCCAACCCCAACGTGTGATATATTGTTGGATAGGTATTTAAAAATAAATAAGGGTTTACTAAGATCGTTTTTCGATAATATTAATATTTTCGGAAATAATCGCTCCTAAAGGAAAAAAAAGTGCGTCCCCCCCCCTCTAACTTTTGAACCATATGTTTAAAAAATATGAAAAAAATCACAAAAGTAGAACTTTATAAAGACTTTCTAGGAAAATTGTTTTGAACTTGATAGGTTCAGTAGTTTTTGAGAAAAATACGAAAAACTACGGAACCCTACACTGAGCGTGGCCCGACACGCTCTTGGCCGGTTTTTTAGATAAGATGGAGCGCATCGCCAACAAACTGTTTCAGTTTGGCGAAACTTTAATGATAATAATAAAACTACCGTGAGACACTGACATATTAAACATGTAAAATCGGGTAACTCACGTAAAATTGTCGAAGGTCGCTCGACATGTATCGCTCCGTAACGAGGAGCATTTTCATTGAGCACGCACGATGCCGATGGTATCCCGACGCAGACTGCGGGCCGCAGCTCGCTGCGACCGTTGGCTCGGCGCGGGTTTACGTGGGTTACCCGATTTTATATGTTTAATAAACTTTAATGATAAGCTTGTGTACATTGTCTTTTTTGTTAAAAAAAAAAAACACTATGTACCACTTAAAACTACTAGACAAAACATAAGAAAGTTAGGGACATGCATAAGTGAAAATTTTCCACTGTTGTTTTGCGAATAAACTAATTTTTCGTGATGTTATATTTATTTTTCTGCCTCCTGGCTGGAAAACATAAAATTTCAGGCCAGTGCATTAACTGAGCTACAGATGTAATGCGAAAAGATTTGCCTTGGTATTGTCACAGTATAATAAAAAGTACTAATTTGTACAGTATGGCCACTCCCGCTCCCCGCTGAAAGTGCCGCCCACCCCCTTTCGGTTACCTCACAGTTACCGCCTGTCAAAAACGCGAACAGTCGACCTGTCATATCACACTCATACAAGCATAGTACGCGTTCACCTACACGAGCTTAGACTGTGTGCTAGGAATGCAACTCTGTCATATATTGGAACGCTAGTGTCCGAGGTGTGGTATTGTTACGGAAACGTACGAATGTGTCATGCTATTTATATGCAAGATGTACTGACATTGACTGAACTAACATGAAAAATGCGATCGTTTCCGGAAAAATACGAAGAAAACCGTTTTCGGACTACATCTGTACTTTATTCTTCTCAAATAGTAAATAAATAAATAAATAAAATAGCCTTTATTTCAGACGTTTTGTTACATTTCATTTTGTTGTTGACATTCATAATATATTATATTACCTAGTTTTTGTCTGTATGCCTTTTGTAGGCAAAGGCCTCCCCTAACTCCTTCCATTTGTCTCTGTCTTTTGTTATTGTAGTCCAGGAACTTCCTGCTGCACGCTTTATCTCATCTTCCCATCTTCTTGGCCTGCCACGTTTCCTCTTTTTGTATTTAGTGAACCAGTACATTATCGTTTTAGACCACTTTTCTTTCCCTCTTATTGTGTGACCTGCCCATTGCCATTTTAACTTTTTAATTGTTGTAGTAATGTCTTTTGTTTTAGTACATTTCTTTATATCTATGTTTCTAACTTTATCGGCTAACCGCTTTCCCATCATGCTTCTCTCCATAGCGTTTTGACATATCTCTAGCTTTTTGTAGTGGGATTTGTTTAGTGCCCATGTTTGGCAACCATAAGTTAGGACAGGAAGTATACAGGTATCGAACAGTTTCCTTTTTATGGTCATACTCATTTCTTTATTTTTCATAACTTCTTTTAAGTTCCAATATTGCTTCCACCCGTTTCCAATACGCCTGTCTAGTTCTTTCGTAGTCAAGTCGTGTGGGGATATAATTTGGCCTAGATATAAGTATTCATTTACATACTCGATCATGTTGTTGTTGACGTAAATGGGTTCTTTGTCTTTTCCATTGGTCATGGCTTTGGTCTTCAGGGTGTTCATACATAGCCCTACTTTCTGGCTTTCTGTATCTAGGTCACATATCATTTCGTTTAGTCTGGTTTTAGATGGTGAGATTAATATGAGATCGTCTGCAAATCTTAAATGCGAGAGGTTTTCGCCATTGATTGATAATCCGCATTCCTCCCAATTTAATTTACGGAATACCTCTTCTAAGACAGCCGTAAAGAGTTTTGGTGACACTGGATCGCCTTGACGGACTCCTCTTCCTATTTTAATTTCTTCACCTTCTCTGTCCAACTTAATTTTGGCCTTGCTATTTTCATAGATGTTTTTTAGGATTCTGATGTACTTGATTTCAACTCCTTGATTTATTAGGGCTTGCCAGATTTTGTCGTGTTCAAGAGAGTCGAAGGCTTTGCTATAATCCACAAAACAGCAGTGTAGCGTGATATTGAATTCCTTCGCTTTTTCAAAGAGTTGTTTAACTACATGTATATGGTCCAGGGTTGAATATCCGCTCCTAAATCCTGCTTGTTCCCTCGGTTGGCTTTCATCTAGGATCTTGGTCATTCTATTAAGGATAATTTTAGCGAAGATTTTGTATATATTTGACATCAAGCTAATAGGGCGGTAGTTGTTAATGTTGTTTTTGTCGCCTTTTTTGTGCAATAGTATGATTGTCGAAGTAGTCCATTGATTAGGGATTATCTCTCTTTGTAGCACATCATTGAATATGGTGGTGAGAGGTGGTACAAGGATTTCTATGTTAGCAGTCAGGAATTCGTTACTAATACCATCCGCTCCGGGTGCCTTATCTCTTTTTTGTGTTTTTATTGCTTTTTCCACTTCTTCAGGTAATATATTTGGAACCACGCTTTCACCTGTTGTGTCTGTCGGGTGATTGTTATCCTTCTTTGTGTATAGATCTCTGAAGAAAGTGGTCGCTATAGAGATAATCTCTGGACGACTGGTTTTGCATTTTCCTGTTTTATCTGAGATATTGGGTATCCAGTCTATTTTTTCCAATAACTGTTTTTTCGCTTTTTTAGTCCCGCCTGTTCTTTGAATGCAATTTTCCAAAAGTGCCAGCCTGTGTCTTTGTCTGTCTCAAATAGTAGCGGTTTTAAATTTTACTTAAATTAAAAGTTTTACAGCTCTATGTGGTATTGTGGTATATTTGGAAATTTAGTGCTTTGCTACTGAATAACAAAACAAAGAATTCCTTGAGGGTCTTCATAGAATTTGAGATCTATCTGTATCACGAGAGGACAGAGCGGAGGTAAGCGAAATTCAATTTAATATCAGCGCTGCCTAGAAAATACCAATGCTCGGAACCGGTTTCTTTTTTACCGGTTAAAACTGGTTTATTTCGCTTTTACTCCGAACTTTGTAAAGAACGCGAACGTTATGAGAACTTTATTTTAACCAAAATAAACCAGTTTATTCGACGAGCGGCGAAACGCACCGGCGCCGCGTAAATACCTACGTTCACGCAGCAACTTTTTCGTTTGGTCAGAACAGTATTACATATCCATGCTGCGGAATAAACCGGTTTATTTTGTTCTAAACCGGTTAATCGAACGAAACCTTTATGAAAGCGTTCCCCTAAACACCGGTTTAAAAATAGCGGTTTTTCGAGCGAAAACGAAATTTAAAGGTTTTGCCGCAAGTACATGATAACGGTTTAAAAATTTAACCGATATCCGAGCCCTAGAAAATACTAACCTGAAAAATAACATGTCCTCCATGACCGCCGTCCCCGCCGTCCGGTCCGGCGTGCTCCTTACACCAAGCACTTAGAAATGATATACACCCGTTCCCCCCATTCCCACCCACAGTCCTAATTCTGAAGGAATCGACGTAGAACTGCACAGTGTTTCTTGTAGACTTCGCTTTCAAACTTCGCAATGCTTTGGGGATGAACTCTTGAGAAAACAATCTTTGTGGAGTTTTAGCCGTTATTTGTAGAGTTCTCAGCAAGTTTATAAGCCTCATTTTTAAGTTTATTTAATAATTTAAAGCAATTTTTGTTTGTTTTGAGGTTATGTCATTGTTTTTTTTTTTACTTGTAATGTGACACTGACAGTTTACGTTTAGAAATTTCTTAAGGTCCAAAGACAATATCAGATGATAGTAAAAGCCATAACCATAACAGATTACTGCTCCGTATCGAGAGTACGGTGCCGTAAACCACGAGCGACATGGAAGTTGGTGTTGGAATGTGTTTCTCATATGATACGTAGTATCTTCTTAGTAGTTTGTGCTCATACGCAGCCAGCGCCGGCCCGTTTACTCATTCAGGGTAGAGCGAGTTTGAGTTTCGGCGCCCTTGGGAAGAAGTTTTTTTCATAGTAATGCTGTAATTTAAAGATTAACGCAATACAAAATTATTTGATTTCATCATACAGTGTACGAAAGGGACAAAGGGTTGAACTTTCTCAATCGCACCCTAGTATAGTGGGACCACGTGGGAATGAAGCTAGGAACACACTACGCGGACGTCCGTCGTAAATCGACCGCGGACGGGAATCTGGACAATGGAAATACACGTAGCCGTGCAAACTATCGGTCGACGGACGTGGACGTGGCCTTGAGCGCGTGGACGTCCGATCGAAATCTGGCTCGCCGGATGTTCTGTTCCGTGCACACTGATCGGTCGCGGTCGCGGTCGTTTTACGACGGACGTCCGCGTAGTATGTTCCTAGCTTGAACGTGATATCAGATACATAAAATAACAAACAAAATGGAGTACTATAGTGGCCAAGTCAGGAAAACAGACTTGACATGAAAACGCGAGCTCGGAATTTTTCCTAAGTAACTAAAAGAGAACCGATATAAATTGTAAGCGCGAGCGAAGCGAGCGCGATTTTTTTTCCTATTGACGCAATTTATTAAGACTCAACCCGCTAGCGGGAAATCAGCGAGCTTCCAAGCTTTGATCAACTGCAGAGCTGCGGTCTTTGGCATATTTTGACTTCACAGGGCGCCTATGTTCCCGACTTTTACGCCTTATATTTCGCCATCACTATTATTTTTATAATTAAGACAATAACTGCGAACTCGATCGTCACCGTCGGGATGCCCATTTCGATATTTTGCCACTAAGTGCCCTTCGGGATCTTAGTCCTTTGATGTTCACTGTTCACTCATCATCTTCTGTTACTGTGACTCACAAAATTGCGCCTCTCTGAGACGGTTTGCGCCTTTCGCTTTATGAGATTGAGGAACTCCACTTTGGACTATTGGATAGACTCATAATTTTGCATTTGGATAACGACTTAACTTTGTCGTTGGGCTGCACAACAATGTGGCTCGTCATGGGCTAGAATCCTCCTTTTACGGCGCCCTAGCTATACAGCGTCCTTATGAATGTTGGTATATGTTGGCAATGTGGTGCAACTTTCCACTTAAATTGAATTACAAATCTAGATTTTCAATAGCTGGATTGATTCCCGACTCTTCTCGCCGGTTTGTAATATGTGCGCGCCCACGCAATGTATAATTTTTTTGTATGGATTTTTCCACATGCACGATTTTGGCGCCCCCTTACCACGTGGCGCCTAGAGCGGCCGCTCCACTCGCTCTACCCTTAATCCGGCCCTGCTCATACGTAGTATCTTCTTAGTAGTTTGTGGTGTTTCTCTTCTCGTAATGATCACTGGATAACAGGCTATATCAATATTTTAACTGCCTGCCTGCTTATTAAATAATAATATAATAAATAAATAAAATAATAGACAGGGAGAGTACCAATAGTCATTCAATATGGATTCAACGCTCTTTGAGAGTACCCATCACAAAATATTCACCGAATCTTTATTTCTGGACGCAACCTTACACCAGTGGGAATTCATGGGGAATCCCCAACTGTCCTGGCAACTGGAAAAGTGTCTATGGTTGAACTGAATTAAAAGTAAAAAATATATTTCGTCTCGTTGGCTCGTTGCTGTCAATCAACCGATCAACCCAGTGAAAGTAAAGTTCATCTCTAATTTTGATTAAAATAGCAAACTGTGAAGTACTCAGAACTCTCAGAAGATATACTAACAAATCATCAAGAATTCCCTCAAAATGTTTTTACTAAAAGGTTGCTTTTATAATATTAATGACATATTTAAAGACCCTAGTTCTATCTATTAATTTGACATTGCATAATTTTTAATTTAATTTTTTAATTTTTTAAATATCTTTTTTTCTTTTTGACTCTATGTATCGCTATATCTTACTTGACTTATATTCTCTAATTTTATCTTTTGCTACACCTCAAGGGGTTTCATGTGCTGTACTGTATATTATGTATAGACTGTATAGTGTGTGAATGCTAATAAAGAAATAAAGGTGCAGTGTTACAATACGCACTTAGTTCGAAATGGCAAATCAAGAATTTGAAAACGGATTAGTTATCATGATAGTTATCATGATAGTTAATGTGATACTTATTTGTATAGCAGCCTTGGTAGCAGTCGGAATGATTTCTTTTTTCATAGAATAGTTATCATGATAGTTATCATGATAGTTAATGTGATACTTATTTGTATAGCAGCCTTGGTAGCAGTCGCAATGATTTCTTTTTTCATAGAATGTGTATCAAGAATATGGTCTAGTTTGTTCAGTGGTCCTCCAGAAGCACCTAATTATAACGTTCCTACATTACGTGCAGAAACACATGTTAATAGACCCAATTATTATTTGGGAACCAACATAACCAGGGAGACCAAACGAGTTGTAGCTATTGATACGGAGTGCGTAGGCGCCGGTTTTAAGGGCAGCCAATCGATGTTAGCGAGAGTGTCCCTAGTTAACCGAAATGGTCAAGTTTATGACACGTTTGTGAAGCCAACAATGCCAGTGACTGACTACAGGACATTTGTTAGTGGAATTCGTAGAGGAGACTTAGAAGATGCTGCGGATTACCTTTTCGTTAGAATGGTTAGTTTTATTAGGAGATTGTTCTTTATAAATAATTAAATTTGACGACCGGTCTGGCTCAGTCGGTAGTGACCCTGTCTGCTAAGCTGCAGTCCTGGGTTTGAACCTGGTAAGGTCATTTATTTGTGTGATGAGCACAGATATTGGTTCCTGAGTCATAGATGTTTTCTATGTATATGTATAAGTATGTATTTATCTATTGTGAGTGTGCGCGGAAAAACGTCCCACTTTGTCGATTGCTATAAAGCCACTTTGTCAGTGTATTCATTTAAAAATACAAGTAACTTTCGCCTTAATGGTAACCGACAAGGTGGGACGTTTTACTAAACACACTCACTATTTAAGTATGTATATCGTCGCTTAGCACCCATAGTACAAGCTTTGCTTAGTTTGGGGCTAAGTTGATCTGTGTAAGGTATCCCCCAATATTTATTTATTATTTATTTATTAAATATTTTGCAGACACCTTACACGGATCAACCTAGCCCCACACTAAGCAAGCTCATACCATACTCATACTTATATAAATAAATACATACTTATATATATTTAAATATTCTATGTCTATATACATTTTCTAGATTTTTGCACACAATTGGATACCAGTGTCCTGGGATCAAATCCCAGTAATTGTAAAGTAAGTAAATTCATATGTGTGATAAGCACAGATAATTTAGTCATGGATACATATATTTTTTAATTTATTAAAGTTCAAAATTTTAAGTTATGCGCAGAGTTTCATGTAACTTCACTGCTAAGCCAGAGATGGCTTGTTTACAATAAAGTTTGGACTTATATATTTAATTTAAATATAATTAGTATTACAGTTAGTTACCTGTGTGGTGACGGGTTAAGAATTTCACCACCCCCTTCCTTCCCGTGGGTGTCGTAGAAGGCGACTATGGGATATGAGTTAAATTGTGGTGTAGGCGAGAGGCTGGCAACCTGTCACTGCAATGCCACAGTTTCGTTTTCTTTTAACCCCTTATTTGCCAAGAGTGGCCCTGAAGCTTTAGTAGTTTCATGTGTTCTGCCTACCCCTTTATGGGATACAGGCGTGATTGTATGTATGTATGTAGTATTACAGTATTTATTTGACACTTTTTACAAATAATAATTCTGTCTGTATTCATGCTTTATTGGGTGATAACAGGTATTTTTTTTATTTACATAGTTTTTCTTAGTCAATTCAAGAAAAAATTTCGCGCTCGCTTCGCTCGCGTTTAGTATTTTCCATTTCATCAATTTTAATTCCCTTTATTTTTCGTGAAAGTTTCATGAAATTTAAGATTTTTTGGAAAGTTTCCGCAACTTGCTCATAACTACTCTGCTCTGATAGACTATAGGTACTCCATTTTGTTTCCTATGTTATGTACATAACAGTGGCGGGGCGTGAAAATTTTCATTGGTAAAGCCGGAGGGGTTATTGGAATCTGTTTTGTATGGACTTCTACAGATACTAGAGAATTTTAGGGAACCCGTTGGGAATCGAGTTGTATCGACGCTCCGCCACTGGTACATAATAACTAAAGGTTGAACACGCCAAAAGTGGGGCACACATAAATGATTATTATAAAAAATGTATAATAAATAAATAAAAGATGTTTGATTTAACTATGAGCAAATTTAATGTATTTAAATGCAAATCATAATTAGTCAAGGTTTCTTGACGAATAAGCCATGGACCGTACTTTTCGTCGAACACGACTCATATGAGTCTGCACCATCACGTCAGGATACCTCTTTGTCGCCAGGTCCACCGTTTTCGCAGCTCCGCCACGGAATTAACCTCCCCGCCTCTCATTTTAAGAAACCCTTTCATTATACTCCAAGCCAGACGCTATCGCCGATCGTATGGTTGAAGTAACCAGAGCCAAACGTGATAAACTTTTTACTAAGAAAATAAAGAAGGACCTCAAGGCACTTAAACATAGCGCGCCAAGAAACCATCATCTCGCCAGACCTTTCGAACTTAGTGAAATAGTTAATGCCATTAAAACACTCAAAACAAACAAAGCTGCTGGTCCTGACAAAATGTTCAACGAGTTTATCCGTCACATGGGCCCAAATGCTGTGAGCTGGCTATCTGCGCTGTTTACTTATATCCTCCGGAACAATAAACTGCCAAAACAGTTCAAGCTGTCCAAAATAGTTGCAGTACTAAAACCGGGAAAGCCCGAGGATCAACCCGAAAGCTATAGACCAATTGCCCTGCTAAGCTGCACACTTAAACTGCTTGAACGTTTAATATTAGCTAGAGTCGAACCGTACATAGAAGCTGCTACTCCACCTGAACAAGCTGGGTTTAGAAGTGGGAGAAGCTGCACGGACCAGGTACTGGCCCTTACGACCCATATTGAAGCTGGATACCAAAAAGCCTTGAAGTCCACAGCAGTGTTCATAGACCTGACAGCTGCTTATGACACAGTATGAAAACAAGGCCTAGTGTACAAAATACTATCGGTGATTCCAAGCAAGGAGATAGCGGATCTCATAACTGGTATGTTGAGCGAGCGAGAGTTCGAAGTTTTCCTGGGAGACGCTAAAAGCAAAAGAAGGAAACTAAATAATGGTTTGCCGCAGGGTCTGTTCTGGCTCCTCAGCTCTTCAACCTATACATCCACGACCTCCCGCCTACAGACGCTACAAAATTCATATACGCTGATGACATTGCACTAGTAGCCCAGAGCAAAACCTTCACGTCTGGAGAAGCAACCCTTACCAACGACCTAGAAAGGCTAACAAAATACTTCCAACACTGGCGCCTAATACCCAGTGAAAGCAAGACTGAATTATCATGTTTCCATCTGAGCAACCAAATGGCTACCTATGAACCAACGGTTTATTTCAAAGGGAAAAAGCTCAAATACAACCAGCACCCAAAATATCTTGGAATTACTCTGGATAGATCGCTCACGTACAAGGAACATCTTGTGAAGCTCTCGCAGAAACTATCGACGCGTAATAATATCCTGCATAGGCTATGTGGCACCTCGTGGGGAGCATCAGCGGATTGCCTGCGCACCACTGGTATCGCACTGGTTTACTCAGCAGCGGAATACTGCGCCCCTGTGTGGTCAGAAAGCGCTCACGTGGGCAAGGTGGATGCCAAACTGAATGAGACTATGCGGTGTATATAGGGTTTGCAAGATCCGCCGATTTTTCGGATCCGGATCTTAAGATTTGCCGGATCCGGATATCCGGATATTTCTTATAAAACGGATCCGTGTTGAAAAGGTCACTTTTTATAGGGGTTTCGTCAAATCAAAGCTACTGTTACCGAAATAAAATAATTTAAACTCGCGAAACGACATAAATATAGTCTATTATTGCTTCATTAACTTTTTAGACGAACTTTAAACATACAATTGTGTCGTTTGACTTCAAACTCGCGTAAATCGATTCGGTTTTAAGGATGATTATACAAAAAAAGCAGAATGGATTTACCCGAGCTTGAAGTTAAGCGACACAATTTTAATGTCACTGCCATTGTACAGTACAGCATATAACATTAAACAGTAGGCCAATATTTTTGTTTAACATACATAAGCTAATGCAGGGAAAATGGGTATGGGTATGGGGTAATGGGTGTTGTTCACTAATACCTCCGTTTTACTGGGGCGTCTATCCGTAACCACAGCCAATAAATACATCCATGCGAAATTGCAGATGTAGGAAATAAGATAAAATAATATAATTTTATTGCGTTACACGTATTAGGTGTGTAAAATATGTTACACATATTTAGTTATCATACCATTACCATTATTAATATACCATTTTCAATTGTTTTTCTGAACTTATGTGCAAAATGTCATTTGATATTTGCCAGTCGCTTTTCAGTGAAGCTTTTCAGTGAGGCTGGCAGCGCACCTCCAATCCTTCTGGTGTTTTGGGTGTCCATAAGCGGGAGTGATCGCTTACCATCAGGCGACCTGTCTGCTAGTATGCCTCTCATCTTATTAAATACAAAAAAAAATGGATCTGGATTCAGCTTATAAAACAAATTACGTATATAATTATATTAATTACTTCCGTGATCTCTAATTCATCATTAAGCTTAAACCCTTTTCGCACTACATCTGTAGCTGGCTTTCTTAAGAGGCAACAGGAGCGTCAGGAGCAGTCAATTCTCCATACAATAAACACTCGACTGTTTCTTCCCTGGTTTTTAAAGCTAGAGCAATGATTTTTTCAACACAGATTATTATTATTTTTAACTGTGTCGGACCGTTTCGATTTTTTTGATATTCTTATTACTAAAGGCGCTAAGGCCCATTAAAAATTCCCAAAAACGGCCAACCTGATTGTGCCGCAAAAAAGGTGTAATTGTTCAAAAGTCATAATAGTTTATTTGCCAAGAGTGGCACTGAAGCTTTAGTAGTTTCATGTGTTCTATCTACCCCTTTATGGGATACAGGCGTGATTGTATGTATGTATATACATACATACGTATGTCATAATAATTAGATAAAAAAACTGAACGGTCCCACGCATATTATTTTTCCCCTCACTAGCTCGGAAACACGTGTTTTATCGTTTAGTACCAGCGGGTAAAAACGCATTTTATCCACTAGTGGGTAAAGTAATTTGACCTTGAATATAGTCAAATTAACTTGATTGAGTAGGTGAATCTAGTAATGAAGATGATTTACCACCCGTGGAACTACTGGAAGCAGTGATAAACGCATTTTTTGTGTTGTAGTTTCCTCGCTATAGTGAGGGGAAAAGTTTTGTGTTACACACGGGTGCAAATGTATTTTACTTCTCGTGTATTGAAAAACTCGCTAAGTTCAGGATTCTATTCTCGAACCACTCGCTTCGCTCGTGGTTCAACTATAGAATCCTTTCACTTGCTCGTTTTTCAATTCCACACTCGGCGTTAAAATACAACTTTGCCCCTTGTATAACAAATAACTATTATTTAATTGTTATTCAGATTAAAGTTTCGTTCCGATTGGTTGAGTTTTGGAGGAGGAAACAGTCGAGAGCCGTACCTCGATTTTAAAGATTTTTTCGCATTATCTTTTACCCGAGTTGTCCTTAAACCCCTTTTTTATAAACCCAGGACCGCGGTTTAGCAGGCAGGGCCCCCGTTAGGCCCGACTGGTCCTATTTTGTATTTACCCCTTGTAATGTGTCTTCATTGTATACCCGAATTGGGTCACCATTGTAACTTACTTATGTAACTAAAACTATATTTCCTTCCTTTGTAACATACGAGCACAGAATATAGTGTCTTACAGCTATGTTTTATTATTTGAATATTTAATTTAGCCTAGCAGCTTGAACATGTCATGCACACTTAAAAGTCTTTGCTGCGGTGGCGTCGTTGATCGGGTCGCCACCTTCCCGAATAAAGGTTGAGGGAGGCGATGGCTGAGATACGCGTCATACTCGTGAACGGGTGCCGTCTGTGAAGTCCGGTCTGTTTAAGCTTACTGGGGCTGTTATAACTTAGTAACTTTAATTCTAATTTTTATTAAATTAGGACACTTTGTTCGGTTGTCGTTTGTTTCCTTTCTTTTAGTGAATATTTTAAATATATGATTTTGACTCATGGAGACCATATACATCTCTAAGGAGAATTAGATTAAGTAGATATACATTTTATCTTTAGTTGTGACATTTAGAGTCATTTGCACCTCTAAAGTAATTTTAGACTTTTTTTTTTGTATTTGTACTTTTAAATTAAAATTTAGTGTAGTCCTTGGTTGTAATCCGACATTTAGAGACCTTCTACATCTCTAATTAAGGACCGGTTGCATCAAACCCTCTGTCACCGTTAAAGCGTTCGTTAAATTTTACTGTATGGGAAGTTCCATAGACGTCTGCTGCGTGACGATGATGTGTCTGTCAAATGTAGTTGATGCAACTGGCCCTAATTGTATAGAGTTAACTTTAGTTAGAACTTAGAATTAGTATATAATAGTATCAATTTTATTGTAATTTCAACTCAATTTTAAATATTTTTTAAATACCTATACTGTACATGTGACGTGTAAAAGTGCCCCTGTGGCCTATTTGCTGAATAAATTATTTTGATTTTGATTTTAACGAATTAACACCTGTGTAACACGGTTGAACAATAAAGATCTATCTATCTACCCCTCCCTGACCTTAAAAAAATACTTTGTTACAGAGTTCCACTAAACCAAGTCTAAAGTACTTAGCGAAGAAATACTTGTACAGGGACATACAAGTCAGAGAACATTGCTCGATAGAGGACGCGCAAGCCGCCATGGATCTTTACCAGCTGGTTGAAGAACAATGGGAGAAAGAAATGGCTTTTTATTGATACTTGAAGGGCGCAGTGTAAGGGACTATCTACACAGGCGACGCATGTCTTAAGACGAGGAACGGACGTCAGCGCCACGCCGCCCAAGTGTTATTTAAAAAACGTCTTATCAATTCACTTTGTATAGGAAGGACGTAAGACGCGCTCTCATGCGACGTGGCGCGCGCCTCAAGCAACGCGTCGCGTCACTTGAGGCGTAAATATATACAAAATGTACTGAGGAGACGTTTTTAAATTACACTTGGGCGGCGTGGCGCTGACGTCCGTTCTGTGTCTTAAGACATGCGTCGCCTGAGTGTGTGGGTTGCCGCTAAGAGTAGTAACTCTTCTAACACATGTACGCCGCGCGTATGTGTGCGTGCTGTGTTCGCACGCAACAACTGTAAGCGTAGGAGAATGAACGAGGATGAAGCTATCTCATCCGCTTACCTGTGTGCTTGCGTCTCAGGCGAAGGATACTATAGACTTGACGTAAGCGTTCACCCGTAAGGGACAGATATAGAATAATGGAGCGAATTTAAGAAGTACTTTAAAAATGGCTGACAGTTTACCATAAGCAACCTACGTAACTTGGGCGGATAATAAGCTTGACAAGAGTCACGTACTTATTTGTTTGCCACAAACGAGTTTGTGGCAGCGGCAGAAAAGTGAAACTATGACAAAGACAAAAAATAACATTTTGCTCTTTATCACTCTTATTATAATTTGTATGTGACCATCTCGTTCGGTAGTGGTATTATTATTTGGCTGTCTAGTCTATAGTATCCTTTGTTTAAGGCTTGCGTACACGGCTCGCACACCGCGCGGTGTATACCCTGCCCAGGTGCCGTGGCCGAATGGCATTTCTGCGACGCGAAACGAAAACGAAACGCCGCGAAAGGCTGGCTCTGTCACGCCAATACGCACGAGCGATGGAGATAGATATCTACGAGTTCCGTTTCGTGAGCGTTTCGTGAACGTTTGTGCTATTCAGCTACCTATCCAGAAGTAAAGTAGGTATATGACAACGCGCCATCTTGCGGAATTTCTTTAGAACTATTTTCTTCATACTAAACTGAACTGTCATCCCATATATCAGAATAACAGCGTCCTCCTGACAATAGTCATATCGTCACTACTTTTTAAAAAACTTGTATCTTCGTCTGTCAATGAAAAGAAAATTGTAGTAAGTATGTATGGCATGCATATAATATAGACTTAGATAGATAGATAGAAAGCCACTTTATTTCCTTAACAACTACTTACACTATGATACAAGTAACATTTATTTCATGTTTTTTTACTTCAGTTTTAAAGGTAACTATTGTTTTATACATAATAATAATATATTTGTTTGTTAGTTTAAACTTAATTTTTATGTTATATATATATATATATATATATATATATATATATATATATATATATATATATATATATTTTTGTTGTTGTTAGGAACCCCATTTTATTGGGTAAAGGCCTCCTCCAATTTGTTCCATTCGTCCCTGTCTTTTGCCTTGTTCATCCATGTTGGGCCGGCGGTAGCTGTCGTCACTCCATCGTTTTCTTGGTCGTCCTGCCTTTCTTTTTACGTCAGGGTCTATGCATATAGACTTACTGCGTTTTAACTTTGAGGAACAGCGTGAGATACGAGATTTTTTAAAAGTATTATTTCTGGTCAGTCAGGTTTTACTTTTGTTAGGCGCGCTTACACCAACCACTTAACTCGGGGTTAGTGGACTGTCAACTGTCAAACTCCATGTAAAATGATGGGTTAACCCTCGGGTGTGGTAAGTACCATTTTCATTGGTGCAAGTGGCCCTTAGAATAGGTATTACTGGGAACTGTCGTAAGAATTCACATAATAGAGTTTAATCGCTATAAGTGAATATATGTATAAGTATATAATATTGATTGAAATTTAAAAAAAATGGCCTTTTGGTTTAGATGGAATTCCATACGGATTATACAAATAGGTAGGTCACATCCACTAAAAACCGTGTCGGGCCACGCTCAGTGTAGGGTTCCGTAGTTTCCCGTATTTTTTTCAAAAACTGTTCGACTTATCAAGTTCAAAATAATTTTCCTAGAAGGTCTCTATAAAGTTCCACTTAATTATGTGAATGTTTTTATACTTTCTAAACTTATGGCTTAAAAGTAAAATTCCCTATTCATTTTTAATACCTATCCAACAATATCTCACACGTTAGGGTAGAAAAAAGAAACACTCCCCACTTTACGTGTAGAAGGGTACCCTAATTAAACATTTTTTTCTACTTTTTATTTTTGCAATTTGTCGGCGTGATTGATATATACATATTGGCACCAAATTTCAGCTTTCTAGTGCTAACGGTCACAGATTATCCGCGGACAGACGGGCGGACGGACAGACAGACATGGTGAAACTATAAAGGTTCCTAGTTGACTACGGAACCCTAATGTGTGTTTGTGTGTTTTTTGCTAATTAAATGGAATCTTCTGGAGCCAAGTTGAATTGGCGTCGATTTGGAATAGTCTGCCTGAACATGTGTTATTTTTAATGTCAAACTAAGTAGATATAAGTGATATAACATATAACATTTTGACGTTGACCTTTGCACTGTGGTGTTTAGCCCCCCGGCTATCAAAATCGCTGCTAAGTTAGCTTAGCCTAACTCTAGAAATTTATACAGATGTAGTGCTAAACGATTTGCCTTCGTATTGTTACGGAAAAGTACGAACGTGTCATGCTATTTCAGTCAGTCTCAGTACAAGATGTACTGACATTGACTGAACTAGCATGACAAATACGAACGTTTCCGAAGGAAACCCTTTTCGGACTGCATCTGTCAAGAAGTATGGCCAGTGCAATGAAATACCGTTATAGTAGGTATGCTTATCTACAGAGTGGGGCCTGTAACAAAGGCGAAGAATTGAACTCTAGGCTATTCTCCTTATACTGATCAACATTTGTTCGGCGACTTTTAAAAATAACTTGTATTTTGATTTTTATCACCCTTGAAAGTTTTTCCTAAGAGGTAATGTATTGCGAATTCTGTTAAGTCTAAAGTGTGACAGACAACGTCAATGACAACAATAATGGCGTACATTGAAGCTAATATTTATTTTGTATGAAAAATTAAAAATTTAAAGACTTCATAATTTTTAAAAGTCACTGAACAAATGTTGATCAGTATAAGGAGAATAGCCTACAGTTCAATTCTTCGCCTTTGTTACAGGCCCCACTCTGTATACTAATATTATAAATGGGAGAGGGTGTGTGTTGTTTGTTTGTCCGTCTTTCACGGCAAAACGGAGCGACGAATTGATGTGGTTTTTTAAGTAGAGATAGTTGAAGAGATGGAGAGTGACATAGGCTACTTTTTGCAGCTAAAGCAAAAACTAGTTTTAATATAAAAATCTCAATTGGAATGAGTTTATTTTATAAAAATAGTTTTATGTGTTAGTTAATTATAAGGTATCTGTATAATGATAATATTCTAAATAAAGGTCTTATGAGTGAACTTTTTTATCATTCTAACCCAAAAATACCTAATTATTGCGTCATATGTCCTAAATTGTGTATTCACGAGGTCTACAGAGTAATTCACGTAGGAATACACTATACTCTGCACGTAGGTAACCGTAATGAAAATTACATTCATGGGTCATTCTCTGAGAGCAAGATTTTTTTATGTCCATGTCTCTTTAAAGCAAGAGTAAATAGGTATCTCATAGGTAAGCGTGCTCCACCGTAGACCGCATCATCACTTACCATCAGGTGTGATCGTGGTCAAACGTCTACCTATTCAAACTAAAAAAAATATCTATGGGAAAATTAAATAAAATTGAGGCGCTGATTTTTGTAAAGACAGTTTGCACCTATACCAATCGGTTGCATATACAGTCATGCCCCTAAGTGCGTTTTCACATTATCCGATCCGACATCGGATGTCGGACCGATATCCCATACATTACAGGCGCCATCTTGGATTTTTTCTATTGAAATCCTTCCGACATCCGATATCGGATTGGATAGTGTGAAAACGTCCTAAGGGTTATAGTTTTACATATTTTTTTAAAACCCTGTTCTTATAATTGGCACGATTTCTCCCAGTTTATAATTCCGTGACTTAAAAAAAATGTGGTTTTTGCTGTTTTGAATCATCAAATTCGAGCAAATTTACTCGGGAGAGGCAAACGTGCGCGCATAAGCTTTTGGCACCTTTTGGTCAAAAGCTCCGAGCATAATAAAATTAAAATACAGATGTAGTGCAAAAAGGGTTTCCTTCGTATTTTTCCGGAGACGTTCGTATTTGTCATGCTGGTTCAGTCAATGTCAGTACATCTTGTACTGAGACTGACTGAAATAGCATGACACGTTCGTACGTTTCCGTAACGATACGAAGGCAAATCTTTTCGCACATCGCATGTAGAGGTACATACTAGCTCATTTCGGACACTGGCGATCAAATATATGAAAGAGGTGCGTCCTAGCACACAGTCTAAGCTCGTGTAGGTGAACGCGTACTATGCTTGTATGAGTGAGATATGACAGGTCGACTGTTCGCGTTTTCGACAGGCGGTAACTGTGAGATAACCGAGAGGGGGACGGCACTTTCAGCGGGGAGCGGGACTGGCCATACTGTACGACAGTACTCTTTATTATACTGTGGTTCTATAGAGTGGACTCGCCTCCGGCGGAAGTGTCGCAGTTGTTAGCTCGTTGAGCATAAAGTTGTCGTTGTGTGCGTGAGTGATGACACGACTTCGGCCTTCGTATGTACACAGACGTGGAAATGATGCGTGTGTACTGCGCAATAGGAGCGTAAATCTACAACTGTGTGTGGATTCCATTATGTCCGGTCGACTACAAAGAGATGTATCCACTTTTTTACCTTATTTCATTGTAATAAGGTAAAAAAATGGATAAGGTACAGCGGGGCAAATCTCAACTGGAGGTCAAATGTAACTGGTCCATTTTTTCCATGTTTTACAATGTTTGCAATGTTAAATAGAGTGTCCACCGGTTATATATGGTATAGGCGTGTTCAATGGATATATGTAGAACTAAACATCGTAGTGTACCTAATGGAAAAAATGGATCTGTTACATTTGCCCCGCTGTACCTTACATTACATCTCTATTTAGTCGACTGTCCAATCTTCTTCCTTCCTAATACCTGTGGTCTAAAGGCGTATTGTAAGCCAGGCAGTTAAGTTATTTTAATAAAATAGCATAGCTTTACATTGAGGAAATTGTTCACCTATAAAATATACTACAACAATAAAATATGTTACTATAAAAAATAACACAAGTTTTTTCGTCCGTAAGTTTGTATCAGCCCCTCTAGCACAACTTGCCTTGTCGCGTGCGAGTCCATACTTGAAGTCGCGCTTGATATATGATGGACTCGCGCGCGACAAGGCAAGTTGTGCTAAGGGGTCAAGTTACTTAAATCAAATGATGGCACTTAAAAAAGAGCGGGAAATTTGAAGAATGTACTCGTAAGGCTCACCGGCTAATAGAATTGTCTTCATAAAGCGCGTGCCTTTCTAAACCTTGACCACAGTATAATAAAGAGTACTATCGTACAGTATGGCCACTCCCGCTCCCCGCTGAAAGTGCCGCCCACCCCCTCTCGGTTACCTCACAGTTACCGCCTGTCAAAAACGCGAACAGTCGACCTGTCATATCTCACTCATACAAGCATAGTACGCGTTTACCTACACGAGCTTAGACTGTGTGCTAGGAACGCGCCTCTTTCATATATTTGATCGCCAGTGTCCGAGATGTGACTTGACGTTAACGGAATCATCGACGAGCTATAGCTAGTGATGTGCAAGTTGCGGAAACTTTCCAAAAAATCTTAAATTTCTTGAAAATTTCACGAAACTTTCACGAAAAATAAAGGGAATTTAAATTTATAAATGGAAAGTTTCCATCCATACAATTGTCCATACAAAGTATGGAAAGTTTCCGAAGTTTTCCTATGTGAAAATTTCAGAATTTTGGAAACTTTCCGTCGGCACATCTGTAGCTATAACTGTAGCACTTAAAAATTGATCGAAAATGTAAGATTAGATTAGATTAGATTTCTTTATTTCATGATAAAAATTACACTATAAATTTGCTACATGTCAAAATTATGTTTATCTTCTCATCATGATCGTCAAAAATTACATAATAAATTCCAAATAAAAATAATTGTGTCTCCCAAATGAGGATCGTCATTTACAAAGAAAGAAAATACACATGCCAAGCTAAATAAAATTAATAAATTAAGTTACAATATCATGAAATTATCACGAAGCAAGAAAATATTATATAAGGGTGAAGGTTTAATTCCCATAGAGAATTTCGCGCGTGCTTTAGTGCCAAGATTTGGAAGACAATTCACTTGTGAGCCATACATGTTTTCAAATTGCCGCCTTTTTTAGTGCCAATGTCGGTTGACCGTCTAAAGTTTGTATGGAACTGCCGAGAAGACAATGGTGTCGCCTAAATAGACTCCAGGGTCGATGCAACTACCTTCTGCAGAAATGGGGATGGAGGGATTCAGCCCTGGCCCCGTAGCCGAATGGCATTTCTCCGACGCCAAACGAAAGCGATACGCCGCTGGCTCTGTCGCGCCAATACGCAAGCGCGATAGAGATAGATATCTACTAGCGCTTCGTTTCGTGAGCGTTTCGTGAGCGATTGTGCCATTCGGCTAGCCACCCTGTGCGATTGCGGCGAAGAAGCCCAGACCATGGAACACATATTTAATCCAGCGCTGCCCCCTTCGTTCATATCGAGGGCTGCCAGAAGACTTGTTGCACCTCACAACCGATGCAGCTGACTGGCTAAAGTCCCTGAATATTGACATTTAAAATGTAGAAATAATTGCCTATTTTTGAATTGATGCCATACGATTAAAGAAATGGGGTAACAAAAATGTAGCGTTTTTTTCTCCTATTAAGATAGAAAGTGCTCGTTATTCTGTGTAAAACTGACCTAAAATTCGCTAAAAATAAACATGGACAAAAAAAGAAACCCTCTTTTAAATGTTCACATGCGAAGTCACAGGTAAAACCTATGCTAACATAAAGTTACAGTTTTGATAAGCCACAATGTATGGAGCGGTTATTGCCTACATATTTTCTTTGTGTTTATTTTTAACGAGAAGTGAGATAAATTACACAATATACCGTTCAGGTACATATACAATTTATATACTTAGCGTAAAAACCGAAAAACTAAAGTACAGGGTGTCCCAAAAATATCACAACGTCTGCAGAGTAAGGTATGAGGCAAGAACCAAAATAATCTCCAAAGGAAGTTAAGTAAATTGAAGTTTTTATTATCTAATTTATCCCTTTTTTATCACTGACAGTATTTTATCATCACACTCAGTAATAATGTAACTAGAATCAAGTGAGTTTCATTATCCTCCTTGCGTTATCCCGGCATTTGCCGCGCTCAGCTGTGACAACTAATCCCAAGATTTGGCATAGGCACTAGAATCTAGTGAGTTTGTGGTAAAAAAATAACTACCTATGGGTATTTAAAGTATTTGTCACTCAAGAGAAAAAAAATACATTCAGAAACGATACCTAAGTCAAAACAAAAGGCAATGACTCAAACATGATGACGATGAAAATAAAATTGTTATAAGCATAGAAAGAAGAAAAGCAATAAGATTAGTTTTATAGCATTTAGAAAGGAGTCTAAAAAAAGATGCACCAAGCTATCACTATCAAGCTCCTATTATTTAATGTAGAATGTATGCCCGAAACGCTAGAATGATTGGAGGTGCATTGCCGACATTTAAGATGGGTGTACGCTCTTTTCTTGAAGGTTTGTAAGTAGGTATAGGTCTAAAAATACCGCAGGCCACAGTTTATTGCACAATTTAGCTACACGAGGCAGGATATTAGGACTAATTTAAGCATTAAGGGTCCTCTTGACATGGAAAACCTAAAGTGTCTCCTATTTTCAGAACATTTCCAAAAAGCGGAAACATTCTTGAGAATGTTCGCAGAACATTCCTGCAACATGAAATTTATTGTTTAAATGAATTAAAGTTTAAATGGGCATAATATAAAACTATATGTTATTATACATATAATATTGTATATTACAGTTATCTATATTGTTGATAAGAGATAAGTTTTTCGAAATTTGGAATAGTTATTTGTTTTCAGTGGACGAACCTAACCACCTGAAGCTGAAATTCGACGGTTCGATAGTATTATCTGAGTCGAGCGAACAGGATTATGGGTCAGGAAACCTCGATTCTTTGCCGTTTCTTGCTGCCATGAATGACATTCAAATTGGTAAGCAGTTTATTTATTTTATTACTAGCGACTGGATAACTGTAATAGTATTTTATGCAACAGGCGTTTAAAGGAGGTCAAAAAAGACGAGTGGCGTGGGTAACAATTTGAGGCGAAGCCGAAAATTGTTATTAAGACGCCACGAGTATTTTTTGACTCAGTTAAACACCGTTGCATATAATACTTTTTCTACGACCATGCACTTAGTTTTTAATAGTTTTATTGAATACCTTTCGTAAAATTCACACTGTTTCCTGTATTTTGACGCAAAGGTTGGCACTGTTAGCTCAGCTGCCCAAAGCCTTCCCGCGCACGAGCGCAGTATCGTTATAATAATGCGTTGACATGGTTACAGTGCCAAACAAAATAATTAAATAAATAACGTAGAAAATACTTATCTATGATTCAGGTACAATAGCAAAATTACTGACAATTAAAAGTCTTTTTTCCGCAAAATATCCTATTTGCAATATTTAAGGTATTTTCCCTTCAAGTCCCGTAGTCTTGGGACACCTTGTATAATATACAAAGAATTATATACATAGCGCACCACGCAAATACATGCCCTTACCGAGATTCGAACCTAGGACCGCGGCTTAGCAGGCAAGGTCAGTTCCACTACCAGACCGGTCGTCCACCCATTTTTAGGGTTCCGTAGTCAACTAGGAACCCTTATAGTTTCGCCATGTCTGTCTGTCCGTCCGTCCGTCCGTCCGTCCGTCCGTCCGTCCGTCCGTCCGTCCGCGGATAATCTCAGTAACCGTAAGCACTAGAAAGCTGAAATTTGGTACCAATATGTATATCAATCACGCCAACAAAGTGCAAAAATAAAAAATGGGAAAAAATGTTTCATTAGGGTACCCCCCTACATGCAAAGTGGGGGCTGATATTTTTTTTCATTCCAACCCCAACGTGTGATATATTGTTGGATAGGTATTTAAAAATGAATAAGGGTTTACTAAGATCATTTTTTGATAATATTAATAGTTTCGGAAATAATCGCTCTTAAAGGAAAAAAAAAGTGCGTCCCCCCCCCTCTAACTTTTGAACCATATGTTTAAAAAATATGAAAAAAATCACCAAAGTAGAACTTTGTAAAGACTTTCTAGGAAAATTGTTTTGAACTTGATAGGTTCAGTAGTTTTTGACAAAAATACGAAAAACTACGGAACCCTACACTGAGCGTGGCCCGACACGCTCTTGGCCGGTTTTTTACTATAAGGTACAGCGGGGCAAATCTCGACTAGGGGGCCAAATGTAACTGGTCCATTTTTTCCATGTTTTACAATGTTTGCATTATTAAATTCTCCACGGGTTATATATGGTAGGCGTGTTCAGTGGATGCCTGTAGAACTCAACATCATAGTGTAATTTTAATGGAATAAATGGATTAGTTACAATTGGCCCCCCGTCAAGATTTGCCCCGCTGTACCTTATAACACTTTAAGTTACCTAATTTTACTATTTTTACTATGTTGAAATGAATGCTCTTATTTAAATAATTAATTTAATGATTCTAGATAGTGCGGTATCAGACAGAGACAGCGATAAATTGGGTGAAAGGGGAGAAGTAAGAGCTGCAGATGTTTCACAAACACTTTACTTTTCGGTAAATTATTTCTATAGCATAATAGTACTTTTTTTATGGAATAGGAGGACAGCAGATAGATCGCCTGATGGTAAGCGACACTGCCGCCCATGGACACCCGAAACACCAGAAGTGTTGGAGGTGCGTAGCCGGACTTTAAGATGGCTGTACGCTCTTTTTTGAAGGTCGTACGATACAAGTGAGGAAAATAGGAAGTTCGAAACGAGTGGCAATAAAGCACGACCGAAGGGGATATTTTCGACACGAGTTACGAATTTCTTCTACGCACTTGTATCGTACGACGTTTTTCAGTACATATGGCCCTTTGAAGTTTCGGCCTGACAAGTAATGTACTACTTTGGGAACTAGTGCGGTAAATAAACAACATATGTACTAAATAATATATTCTAACTCTTTATTTATGGCAAAGATTTGATGACTTTTTAAGGTTTTTTACTGTAGTTATAGTACAAGACAGTTCTGATTGCCAAATTATGTAAATAAATAAATATTGGGGACACCTTACACAGATCAACTTAGCCCCAAACTTAGCAATGCTTGTACTATGGGTGCTAAGCGACGATATACATACTTAGATAGATAAATACATACTTATACAGAGTGGGGCCTGTAACAAAGGCGAAGAATTGAACTGTAGGCTATTCTTCTTATACTGATCAACATTTGTTCAGTGACTTTTAAAAATTATGAAGTCTTTAAATTTTTAATTTTTCATACAAAATAAGTATTAGCTTCAATGTACGCCATTATTGTTGTCATTGATGTTGTCTGTCACACTTTATACATTACCTCTTAGAAAAAACTTTCAAGGGTGATAAAAATCAAAATAAAAGTTATTTTTAAAAGTCGCCGAACAAATGTTGATCAGTATAAGGAGAATAGCCTAGAGTTCAATTCTTCGCCTTTGTTACAGGCCCCACTCTGTAGGTATATACATAGAAAACATCCATGACTCAGGAACATCTGTGCTCATCGCACAAATTGCCCTTACCGGGATTGAACGTCCTGGGTTCGTTTAGGCAGTGTCACTGCCGACTGAGCCAGGCCGGTCGTTATGTCAGTGCAATATTAGCTTTTACGCTACAAATTAATATGTATTTACACATATAAGTTTTTTATTTCAACAACTGAATTAAATGTTTCTTGATAATTATACATTTAATAAATGCTAATACCGCATAAAAAAAAAACGTTTTGTATATATGACGTGTAAAAGTGCCCCTGTGGCCTATTTGCGGAATAAATGATTTTTAACTTATAATTTTTAAAAACAAACTGTTGCAATAAAATTTACTTTTAATGGAAACTTATTGTTATTAGTAACATTTCTAGAAATTGATTTCAATTTCTAGTAGGCATATAAATTTTGATTCAAATGGGATTATTATTTGTAACATAAGCGATCTATTTTTTTACATTAATAACCTAGAAGCTAGATTTTAATTTTAACTCAATGCCTCTATGCGTTCCCGAATCATTTTTGGGCCACCCTGTATTGTGTAAAGTTGTAAAACGGGCAAAGTTGCACGACTTTGGTTTTCAGAATTCAGAAAGAGAGGAGGATGACAATCATTATCCCGAGTACGAAAAATTGGAAGATACTGATACTTTAGAAAAGCAGAATAGGGGATTTACGGTAAGAATAATATTAGAATTTTATTTTAGCAGTAGAAAGAATTAATAAGGTAAACGGTCTTGATGTGTATTTTATTGAAAACTCCGCTAAATTTGCTCCAACAACTGCGAATCGATTAATAATAATTATTTGTTTAAAAACATTTTAAAAACTATAGGTATATTTTTGGTTTTAGGTCCCTTTTAATAGTGCGGAGACTAGTGAATTGGAGAGAGACAACAATCATTTCCGTGAGTCAGTGAATAATAAAGATACTAGTTTCGAAGAGGACAACAGAGCGTTCACGGTAAGTGTATAGTTTTTTTTAATTTTTTATTATAAATGGGCTTACTCTTGGCCACAGACTAGCCAAAGGCAAAGACGTGGCCTACGATGGAGTGAGCTCGCCCAGAAGATGCCTGTTCACTCTTGATTTGAAGGTTTTAGAATAGTGTTAGAATATCACAGTATAGCTGTAAAGTAACAGAAGCGAACCATACTCGCCCCAAATTACGGTACCTATAAATTATAGACGGTCAAACCAAATTTTGTCATTAAAAAGGCGGAAAATTTGAAAAATGTAGGGCTCACCTTCTGACTACACATTGGCGTTCGTTTTGGAGACACCTGGGGCCCATTTCTCGAAGCTACAAGTTACAATTTACAAGTGGTAGTCACTGTCTAATATGACAAGTTGGAAAGAGACTTCCGCTTGTAACTTGTAACTTTCAGATTTGAGAAATGGGCCTCCGGTATACTGTTACAGTCAATCTCAGTACAAAAATAACGTTTCATTCTATCCAAGAATATTTTTTTAGAATTCTTGAGAATTTTTATTGTCACCGTAGCTAGGACCCCAGGAGAGAAATAACAATAATCTTCGCGAGTCAGTAAAAAATGAAGATAGTTTCGAAGACGACAACAAACTGTTCATGGTAAGGGTATACTTAATTTTAGAATTTTAAACTACAGTAGGTAGGTAGGCAGTTTCCTTCAAGCTAAAGAAATTTCCTTTTTTATTTTATTCTGTTTTGTAACTTCATGTTTTATGTGTGTTACCAATTGACGTGATTTTTTATGTGGAAATATGTAGATGAAGGGATGGAGTAGAGTGACATAGGCTACTTTATACCGCAATATTCGAATTTCACGCGAGTTAAGCCGCGCGTAAAAGCTAGTCCATACTAATATTATAAATGGGAAAGTGTGTGCGTCTGTTTGTTTGTCCGTCCTTCACGGCAAAACAGAGCAACGAATTGACGTGATTTTTTAAGGGGAGATGGTTGAAGGGATGGAGAGTGATATAATATATGCTATTTTTTGTCTCCTTCTAACACCCCACTTCTCTAAAATGGGGAGTGGAAGTTAGTATGCAGCATTCCGCCATTTCCGAATTTAACTCGAGCGAAGCCGCGGGCAAGAGCTAGTCATACTAATATTATAAAATGGGAAAGTGTGTGTGTCTGTTTGTTTGTCCGTATTTCACTGCAAAACGGATCGACGAATTGCCGTGATTTTTTTAGTGGACATAGTTGAAGAGATGAAGAGTGACATAGGCTATTTTGTCTGTCTCTTTCTAAATCCCCACTTTCCTAACTTACTAGGTAGGTTAGTTAAGTATCTAGGTTATGATTGCTGAGCTCTTGCAGGGTCCATATTATGTACCTAATTAAGACTTAATATATGTATGCAATAAATGCTTATGACTTATGCCTAAAAGGGGGGGGGGGTAGAAGTTTGTGTGGAGCATTCCGAAATTTTCGAATTTAAAGCGAGCGAAGCCACGGGCAAAAGCTGGTTGTAAATATTTTAAGCGGGTTACTCACGTTTAATTAAGTTGAAGTAACGCTCGACATGTTTCGATCCATTTCCGAGGATCTTTTTCAAGAGAGAGATCTTTTTCGTAACGACCACGCCTCCTTCACTCGTCGAGAGAACTTGAGTAACCCGTTTTAAATATTTTAAAAGTTTGAGTGTCACGGAAGTTTTAGAGTTACAACTTTGCCCATACCTATCACAGGCAAAGTTGCAAGATAATCATGTTTCGTGTGTTTAAGAATAACGAAGGGAGTGCAGAGAAGTTATCCTCGGAGGTGGAAAGCATTGATATAAACGTGGGCAATGAAACCTTAAGAGCAGAATCAAATGTATCGACAAATTCTTTGGAATTACAGGTAAGTACATCGCTCATTTTAGAAGTTATGGGATGTAAAAAAATAATAATAGCTAAAAAAACTAAAAATACTACTATCTAGAATATTGTGGTGTGGTTTGGGCGATGCTGGACACCTATCACTGTATCACAATTTTTTCTTTCAACTCCGTAATTACCAATAGTGGCACTGAAACTTACAGTTTCATTTGTCCTGCCTACTTGCCTAGGCCGTTTGGGAATACTACATATATGCGTGTGTGTATGTAGGTATGTATGTATGTATGAATACTGACTAGGATGACTCTTGAACTCATAGCCCCTAGATCTGACTCCTCAACCGAGACAATATGAATTTCTCGCTTAAATAGAATTTACTTCTACTTTACTTTTTTCACACACACACACACACACACACACACACACACACACACACACACACACACACACACACACACACATTTGGTGTATATAAGACATGTGTGTATAGAGTTACCTTATTCTTATATTTAATTATTATTTTGTTTAAGAAATAATCAAAATTTACCTACCATATAAATCTGCGAAACCAAAACGAAAATATAATAATAAAGCAGGCAAAGTTGCAAACTGATTTCTATTGTGTTTTAGATGGACAACAGTAGTAGCAGTGTAGAAAATAGAGCGACAGACACAGAAAACAAGCCTCTACCCGAGCCATTAAAGGATGAACTTAAAAACAATAAACCTAAGGTACATACTTAATGATATTATTCCAAAAAGCGACACTTATTATGAATAAAATAAATTAAATGAATTAAGTGGGCAAAGTTGTAAGGTATTATGCTGTTTCAGATGAACGCCGGCGCCGACCATCAAAAAAATGAGATATCGGTAAGAGAGGACAATCTATTACCTAATCAAAACGGGACTAAAAAGACAAAATAAATGATCAACCAAATCTTGGCATTAAAAAAAGGCGCAAAATTCAAATTTTCTATTGAGCTTAAACCTTCACCCCTACATTTTCAATAAATTAAAAAGTGTCGAACGTCAAGATTTAGGAAGGCATGCATTTATGAAGAGAGTTGGCCGGTGAGCCGATAATTTTTCAACTTTGCTGCCTTTTTAAATGCAAAGATTTCTCGATCGTCTATATTTTGTTGTTTCAGATGGACGCCGCACATGAGACGAATGAGATATCGGTAAGAGAGGATAAGAAATCTATTAATCAAAACGGTACTAAATGGCCAAAGGTGTAAGGTATTTTGCTGTTTCAGATGGACTCAGGACACCAGAAGAATGCGGCGTCGGTAAAAGGGGATAATCAATTAATAAAGAGTGGAACAAATGAGCCAGACGATATCTCAGCTCAGGTAGGTATTGCACTTTAACTTAATGCAGCCTAAATACAACCCAATTGCGTGTCACAACTGGATAAGACTAGCTCAGGACTGGGAGAAGTGGCGTACTAGAAGAGAGGTCTATGCTCAGCAGTGGGCGATAAAGGGCTGATATGATGATGATGATTAAATACAACCCTCCCATATGCATGGTTCGACATGCACTTGGCCGATGTTTTATGTTATTTTTAGTGTGTTTATATGTTTAAAAAAAATATTCTATTCTTTTAGGCACTTAGTGAGCAGTAGGTACCTAATCTGTCGACAGCAATATGGCCCAATTTTTAGGTTTTTATACTTTTGTCGCTTAGCTTCAAACTCGGGTAAATCCATTCTGCTTTATTATGTATGAAAATGTGAGTGTGCACGGAATAACGTCTCACTTTGTCGATTGCTACAAAACCGCTTTGTCAGTTTGTTCATATAAAGATACAAGTAAATCTCGCCATTAATGGTAACCGACAAAGTGGGACGTTTTACTAAACACACTCACAAATAATCAACCTTATATCAGAATGGATTTACCCGAGTTTGAAGTTAAGCGACACACTTAGTGTTGAGGTTGAATAAATACAACTTTGCCCATACCTACCTACCAGGGGTAAAGTTGCACCTTTAATATGTTTCCTGTGTTTTAGAATAACGAAGGCAGTTTAGAAAAGTTATCGTCGGAGGCGGAAAGTTTTGGTTTAAATGAAGCGTTAAGAGCCGAATCAAATGAATCGACAAATTCTCTCGAATTACAGGTAAGTAAATTAAAAATATAAATATATTGGGGGACTCCTTATACAGATCAACCTAGCCCCAAACCAAAGAGGATCGAGTATTATAGAGAGTTACTGTCAAAGTAAAATGTGTAATCACAGTGCACAGACTGCCATCTCTCGACACAAGCTTAAAACGAACCTCAGTTTTGAAAATTTGGCTATATTGTTAGCTTGATATGTGTTAAAATGTCAAATATTATGTGTAACGCCATCTAGGCCACCGTACCTTTTTCTCTAGGGCATTGAGGTACGTTTTTTTCTTAGACTTTATCCGTCTATACGGAGTTACATATGTCTTTGCCCCCAACTAAGCAAAGCTTATACGCATGCTTAGCGACGATACTTAAATAGATAAATACATACTTATATACATAGAAAACATCCATGACCCAGGAACAAATATCTGTGCTCGACACTCAAATAAATGCCCTACCGGGATTCCAACCCGGGACCGCCGCTTATCAGGCAGGGCCATGGGGGCCGATTTTTGAGTCTTACTAGTTCGAATTCAGAAAATTGTCACTGAAAATAATAAGCAAGTCACCGTTTTCAACCGGTATTTTAGTGACAAAATCCCGTATGCGAGATTCAAAAATCGCCCCCCTGTATCCGAATGGCATTTCTACGACGCGAAACGAAAACGAAACGCCGCTAAAGGTAGTCTTGCTCTGTCGCGACAATACGCAAGAGCGATAGAGATAGATATCTACGAGCGTTTCGTTTCGTCAGCGTTTGTGCATTCGGCTACTTACCAAGGTCACTACCGACATAGATTAAATATAACAAGATCATACCATCCCATACATTAAAATGCGACCGCTTAAGACCGCGCTTACACTCCACCACACATAGATGGCGCCACAAAAAAAATGTCTTGTAGCTTTCGATTATACTTGTAGATGGCGTTAAGTGTCACTTTTGATATAGATTTACGGCTCGGAATTGACACTTAATGCCAATCTACAAATTATCGGTGGCAACAAGGCATTTTTTTGTGGCGCCATCTATGTGTGGTGGAGTGTAAGCGCGTTCGTAGGCGGTCGCATTTTAATGTATGGGATGGTATTGTCTTGTTATATTTAATTTATGCTACCGAGTACCGACTAGGCCAGATCGGTCGTCAACATTATTACATTACATTATTTATATAGAGGTACAAGCTTTTACCCGCGGCTTCGCACGCGTTAGAAAGAGACAAAAAGTAGTACAGAAGACCGCAGCCAAATAGCACTAGACCCTACTCATAGTGTTGTGTTCCTGTCGGTGAGTAAGGCTGCCAGAGCTCAACGAGGGTGCGGTGTGCTGATGACGGGAGGACTTACGGAACTAACTTGTTCCGTCTATTGTCCTTTGAGTCGTCGGCAACCCGAACCCTCCTTAGAACTTGTACACTCCTTTTTACTGTGTACTTAACACAGCAAAAGGGAATGTACAAGTTTCTAATGGGGTGGCAACGCGCATGTGACACTGTTTGAGTTGCAGGCGTCCATAGGTTACGGTGACCGCTTTACATCAGGCGGGCCGTATACTTGTTTGCCACAGACGTAGTATAAAAAAAAAAAAGTAGCCTGTGTCATTCTCCATCCCTTCAATATATCCACTTAAAAAAATCACGTCAATTCGTTGCTCCGTTTGGCCGTGAAAGACGGACAAACAAACAGACACACACACTTTCCCATTTATAATATTAGTATGGATTGACCCGTGTGGTGACGGGTTAAGAATTTCACCTCGATTTTTAACTTAATAATATAATTCCAAAAACGTCTCACTTATCATGAATAGTTTAATGAATTGAATGAATGAATAATTAATATAGTTAATTGGGTAAAGTTGTAAGATATTAAGCGGTTTCAGACGGATACCCATCAGAAGAACACGGTACCGGTAAGACATGATAATGTATTGATAACTAAAATAACCATAAGACATTAATTTAAAAAAAACCCCAACATAGTGGACCGATTTCCATCGAACATGGCTAAGAACACTCTCGACTAATTCAGCTTTCAAACAAAAAATAATCAATCAAAGTATTTGCGTCGGGGGTTAAAAACGAGACTAAATGTGTAAAGATATTTTCTCCTCACTAGCTCGAAAACACGTGTTTTGTCTCTTAATACCAGCGGGTAAAACGCATTTTATCCACTAGTGGATAGAGTAATTTGACCTTGAATAAAGTCAATTAACTGCTTTAAAATTGATAAAAGTAAGTGAATCTAGTAATAAAGATGATTTACCACCTGTGGAACTACTGGAAGCAGTGATAAACGCACTTTTTGCCTTGTAGTTTCCGCGCTGTAGTGAGGGAAAAAGTTTTGTGTTACAATCGGGTTCAAATGTATTCTACTTCTCGTGTGTTAAAAAACTCGCAAGTTCAGGACTCTATTCTCGAACCACTCGCTTCCCTCGTTGTTCAACTATAGAACCCTTTTACTTGCTCGTTTTTCAATTCCACACTCGGCGTTAAAATACAACTTTGCACCCTTGTATAACAAATAACTATTCTCTGTTTCAGATGGACGCCGATCATGAGAAGAATGCGGCATCGGTAAGAGGGGGCAATATATTTATCAAAACGAGACTAACTCCCTTATTCATAAACGTTCACAAAAGTTGAAAGGCCGATAAAAAACGTTTGTCCTTTTCTAACATACTAATACGTCGGAAAGGGACGAACTTTTATTATCGGCTTATCAACTTTATCATAGAGGAATAAGTAAAAGAAGAGTTTTAACTCCATACATCAGTAAATGCGAGTAATTTGTAGTGACATCTAGCGTCAATCTCGCGTCAAATAGCGTGAATTATCAGGACTACTACTCGACTCTAGGTGCCAACAGTGTCGCGTCTGCCAAAAATGTAATATTAAAACAGTTTACAACTTATATTACAAGCAGAAGGAATTGAAAACAGAGTACTGATTAATACTATTGTAATATTAGCTATAAATTGTCGAGCATTAGACTTTTTATTTGTCGCGACATCTACTGACAAGTAGTAGTACTAATATTTTACGCTAGTTGACACGTGATTGACGCGTGGATGACGCTAGATGTCACTGCAAATAACTTGCAATTACTGATGTATAGAGTTTCAACTCTTCCCTTACAAACTAAAAATTCCTTTATGACTTTAGTAAACGTGAATGAATAAGGGGGTAAATGTGTCATAATCTGGGTAAAGGGACCTTATTGTTGATGGCGCTTACGGTAGTACCGTTGTCTTCCTGCCGGTGAGTAAGGCTGCCAGAGCTCAACGAGGGTGCGGGGTGCTGACGACGGGAAGACTTACGGAACTAATTTGTTCAGTCTATTGTCCTTTGAGTCGTCGACAATCCTAACCCTCCTTTGAACTTGTACACTCCTTTTTGCTGTGAACTTACACTTAACGCAGCAAAAGGGAGTGTACAAGTTTCTAATGGGGTGGCAACGCGCATGTGACACTCTTTGAGTTGCAGGCGTCCAAAGGTTACGATGACCGCTTTCCATCAGGCGGACCGTATGGTTGTTTGCCACCGACGTAGTATAAAAAAAATGAGCGATGTAGCGTGTATAAATACGACGCGGGACGTAAGCGCCATCGCCCAAGGTCCCTTTACCCAGATAATATCATAAATGTGTAAAATTGTAAGATATATTGCTGTTGCAGACTGTCGCCCATAAAAAGATTGAGGCATATATAAGAGAAGACAATCTATTAATAAAAACTGGACTAAATGAACCATTCCATGTGCCAGCAACTCAGGTGGGTAGTACACCTAATACATTCTGTATAACCTAACCACAAAATTACAATTTTGAAAAACCCCCGACCGCGGCATAATAGACCGATTTTCATGAAACATGGCTAAGAACACTCCCAACTAACTCAGGTTTCAGACAAAAATATACTAAATCTAAATCGGTTTATCCGTTCGGGAGCTACAATGCCACAGACAGACAGACAGACACGTCAAACTTATGACACCCCGTCGTTTTTGCGTCGGGGGTTAAAAATAAGTAAGGGAAGAGTTGTAACTCCATACATCAGTAAATGCAAGTTATTTGTAGTGACATCTAGCGTCATCCACGCGGCAACTAGCGTACATTATCTTATAGAATTTTTGCGAATTTTAATCCTACCGACTGCGCCAACTATATATTAAATAAATATTATACGACATTCTTACACAGATTGACTGAGTAAACTCAAGAAGGTTATTTTTTATATTAAAGGAAAACATTTTTATATTAAAGGAAAAAATTGAAAAATTTACGCTTCCGGCGGGACTTGAACCCGCACCATTTTTGCAATCCGTGCAATGCTCTTACCAATTGAGCTACGGAAGCCACGCCGGACTTCGCAAATCTTTCCATGCCTTTCCTTTTGTACACACGTCTTGGGGTGACGTCTAGCGCCATCTACATCATTATCATTTAGGTTATTTTTTATTGAATTCCGTTAACATTAAGGGGGGGTTCTTTAAATCAAATACAATTAATTTCTCTAAGAAACTAGCGTCTTAACTCTTACGGTTATCGAGTTATTAAAAAAATAAAGATAGTTACTGAACACGTGTGTGACACTGACAGCCTTTACCAATTCCTAATGTTATTTGATTGACATGTGCCGTCAAACACTTGAAACTAACTTCAATGTTATTCTTAAGGGTCTCTCACACTAATAAATTAATTTGTTATGCGTGAAAATGATGAACAAATTTATTTTGCGAATTTAACTAAAATTGATATACAGGATGGTTCCTGATAATGAACCTAGCTACGTGTTGAATTTAAGGGAAAACGAAAAAAACACGGTGTATACTAACTACATATAAACTAACTATTGATATTTATTTAGGAGCATGGTGGGAATAAATCTGCGGCGGAACGATATCTAAAATTATTTGGAAATAAAGACAGTCCGGAGGAGCCAGAAATCCAGTTGCCAAAAATTGACCTTACGGTAAATATTTTGATGAGTTTGATCAAGAACTGCTGCACATATTATATAAATACTTACATTAGCGACATAATATTAAGAAGTTTCTATTTTTTTTAATTATAAATGGACTTAATCTTGGCCACAGACTAGCCAAAGGCAAATCTTGGCCCTACGATGGAGTAAGCTCGCCCAGAACATGCCTGTTCAAGTGTTCATTCTACATTTGAAGGTTGCCGGGTTATATGAGCTCGTAAATACTCTATGTAGCGAATGTCTTACGAACAATCGGTGGCCATAGTAAATAAATAACATTATGTGTCATTTATACACAGATTGACTAAGCCTCACGGTAAGCTCAAGAAGGCTTGTGTTATTGGTACTCAGAATACGATATTTATTATATAATATGCAAAACTTAACATAGAAAAGATTTATGACAGGAACAAACATCTGTGCTCATCACTCAAATAAATGCCCTTACCGGGATTCGAACCCGGAACCGCGGCTTAGCATGCAGGGTCACCACCGATTGAGCCAGACCGGTCGTCAAAATACACAAAAAATAGATGCAATAGGATTATATGATCAAAATGTATGTGCGACTATGTTTATGTTATTCTGCTTTTATGAAAGTTATGTTAAAAGACGAGTTTGTTAAATTCAAATTATAGAGGCTAAGCAGAAATACAAAATGGATTATTACTGTCCTGGGAAGGCAGCGAGTTCAAGTCTCAAACAAGGCAGTAATTTTCCACTTTTGAATTTATTAACTTTTACGGTATAATGTGTTTTCTTTTCACAAAAACTTATATGTTCAGCTTAGCCCTACGACCAGAGCCGTAAGACCGAGAACGACCAAGTTCAAACCGCACAAAGTTCAGGATGACGAAAGGATAAAGAAATTTACTACGCACGTGTATGAACAAGCTTTGAAGGTCAGTACATCGCATCAGTTTTAAAAATTCCTAACCACAATAGTTATTTGTTATACAAGGGGGCAAAGTTATTAACACGCGAGAAGTAAAATACATTTGCACCCGAGTGTAACACAAAACTTTTCCCCTCACTATAGCGAGGAAACTACAACACAAAAATGCGTTTATCACTGCTTCCAGTAGTTCCACAGGTGGTAAATCATCTTTATTACTAGATTTACCTACTTTTATCAGTTTTAAAGCAGTTAATTTGACTTTATTCAAGGTCAAATTACTTTACCCACTAGTGGATAAAATGCGTTTTTACCCGCTGCTATTAAAGGACAAAACACGTGTTTCCTAGCTAGTGAGGGGAAAAATTACAAAAAAAAATTCGCGACATAGTGGACCGATTTTCATGAAGCATGGCTAAGAACACTCCCGACTAACTCAGCTTTCAAACAAAAAAAAAAACGAAATCTAAATCGGTTCATTCGATCGGGATCGAGCTACGATGCCACAGACAGACAGACAAACAGACAGGCAGCCACGTCAAACTTACAACACCCCGTGGTTTTTTACAAGAGATATGTCCGTGACTGTACCCAAGTTGTATGGAAAAGCAAGTTTACTGCATACTCTTAAGAGCAAATTTTGACGGTTTAGCGTTTAAGCGTCTCACACTCGCGCGCGTATCGGGGCGCGAAGCTGCGAACGCGTGTGGATTCGATACGTAGAAAGTTCAGCACTCGCATACGCGCGCGAGTGTTGAGGGAGCTTTAGACATGTTTCTTTAATCTCCAGGTTTTCGAAGCGATGAAAAAGAAAACGGATCCGTACACGGGGAAAAAGATCGACGCGCTAGCAGAGACGTATAAGCAAAAATTCATGGATTTCGTGAGAAATACCAGAAATGTGGACATTAAGACTAGCCAGGGGACTCGGAACGTTATCCTGCATACCATAGACACTTCTAACTTGATCATGAAGAGGATTGTTAGCTTTTTGAAGACAGATATGCTTGGTAAAGGTGTGTAACATTATAGATAAGATCATACCATCCCATACTTTAAAATGCGACCGCCTAAGAACGCGCATACACTACACCACACATAGATGGCGCCAAAAATGTCTTGTAGCTTTCGATTACACTTTTGACATAGATTTATGTCTCGAAAGTGACAACGCCAATCTACAAATAATCGATGGCAACAAGGCATTTTTTTGTGGCGCCATCTATGTGTGGTGTAGTGTATGCGCGTTCTTAGGCGGTCGCATTTCAATGTATGGGATGGTATGATCTTGATGGCGCCTGTAATGTATGGGATATCGGTCCGACCAAATTTTCTATTTTTTTTTTCATTATGACAGGTACAAATGCGTTGCGGCAAGGCGGAGCGCTGCGGATGCAAAAAGAACTGGACACAGTCAAATCATTGGAGTATGAACATGCGTGCAAAATGTTTGGGATCTGCCACAGCGCCAATGGATTTAGGTATCCAATACCTATTTGGAACCTTACTAAGGGCCGGTTTTTCAGTCGCCAGATAAATATATCTACCAGATAAAGTTATCAGTATCCTTTTCATCACACGTATAAATGACAATGACAGGTAACATTTATCTGACCGATATTATTTATCTGGCGATTGAAAAACCAGCCCTAAGGGCTTCGGATCGGATCGGCCTTTGCCGGTTAAGAGCGCTTTCAAAAAATCTGCTTGCTCGCATTTCGACGCCGGCGGCGCTGGCGTGCGCCTGTGTGCAGACGCACACTATAACCAGAAGCATAACGATTGTAGCCTGCGGTACAGACATAGCGTGCGATCCTCTTCGAACCAACCTTACGTGCGGCTAGAGCGAAAGGGATAGCATTCATGGTCGGTACCGCCACGCCATCAGTGGCGTTGCGGACTAACCATTATTGATACTTGCGTAAAAACACCACCATATATATTACATATTTGCATACATGATTTCGTGCATAAATACTTGACCTTTTAGTTTAATTATTAAACTTATCACAGTTTTTTTTATTAAAACGTGTGTAGCCTTGGAAGAAATAAATTAAAAAACTTTTATAATATAATAAATTGTGTATATAATATTGTCTTCTGTCACCGCGATAGTTACTCATGAAATAAATTTATGGAATCAGATTATATCGCGTATAATGAATATAATCCGTTTTCTTAGTTTTATTTCATTTTGTATATGATATGTTTTCTAGGTTCTTTTCGGTGAAGGAAAACATCGTGAGGAAACCGGACTTATTCCAATAAGGTCTAGTTTACCCTTTGGGTTGAAAGGTCAGATGGCAGTCGCTTTCGTAAAAACTAGTGCCTACGCCAAATCTTGGGATTAGTTGTCAAAGTGGACCGCAGGCTCCCATGAGCCGTGGCAAATGCCGGGATAACGCAAGGAAGATGATGATGTTTTCTAGGTACATATACAGAGTGGGGCCTGTAACAAAGGCGAAGAATTGAACTCTACTAACTCTAGGCTATTCTCCTTAAGCCGTTTTCACACTATCCGATCCGATATCGGATGTCGGAAGCAATTCAATAGAAAAAATCCAAGATGGCGCCTGTAATGTATGGGATATCGGTCCGACATCCGATATCGGATCGGATAATGTGAAAACGCACTTATACTGATCAACATTTGTTCGGCGACTTTTAAAAATAACTTTTATTTTGATTTTTATCACCCTTGAAAGTTTTTTCTAAGAGGTAATGTATTGCAAATTCTGTTAAGTCTAAAGTGTGACAGACAACGTCAACGACAACAATAATGGCGTACATTGAAGCTAATATTTATCTTGTATGAAAAATTAAAAATTTAAAGACTTCATAATTTTTAAAAGTCACTGAATAAATGTTGATCAGTATAAGGAGAATAGCCTACAGTTCAATTCTTCGCCTTTGTTACAGGCCCCACTTTGTATATAATGGAACTAAGATCGGTTTTCTTTAATTTTAAGTAGTTTTTTTTTATATTTAAAATGTGTTTTTAGGGTTTCGTAGTCAACTAGGAACCCTTATAGTTTCGCCATGTCTGTCTGTCTGTCCCTCCGTCCGTCCGTCCGTCCGCGGATAATCTCAGTGACCGTTAGAACTAGAGAGCTGAAATTTGGTACCAATATGTATATCAGTCACGCCGACAAAGTGCAAAAATAAAAAGTGGAAAAAATGTTTTATTAGGGTACCCCCCTACACGTAAAGTAGGGAGTGATTTTTTTTTCATTTCAACCCTAACGTATGATTTATTGTTGGATAGGTATTTAAAAATGAATTACTGAAATCGTTTTTTGATAATATTAATATTTTCGGGAATAATCGCTCCTAAAGAAAAAAAAAGTGTGTCCCCCCCCTCTAACTTTTTAACCATATATTTAAAAAAAAAATCACAAAAGTAGAACTTTATAAACTTTCTAGGAAAACTGTTTTGAACTTGATAGGTTCTGTAGTTTTTGAAAAATATGGAAAACTACGGAAGAGCCGAGCGGCTATTTACCAACGCGGCTTTAAAAACCGGCCGAGAGCGTGTCGGGCCACGCTCAGTGTAGGCACTGAGCGTGACCCGACACGCTCTCGGCCGGTTTTTAAATATTATGTTGTTTTAATTGCATGGAGCACAGGAAGGTCCACATCTATGTATTAGTTTTTTGTAAGGAAATACAACTCTACGCTACGCCTACCTGCTTTAGTTGACTGTTGACACACTGAGACAGTGGATGCGCCAGAGTATAAAAGAGTGATTACCATCTCTTGTCAAAGATCTTGTTGAGACGAATCAAACGAACCCAAACACGAAGTGGTTTCAAGACCTGGTCGTGGAATACTCTTGACTACCTTCCAGCTTCATCATCAGATCCTGGGTACCATCTCTTGTCAAAGATCTTGTTGAGACGAATCAAACGAGCCCAAACACAGAAGAGTTTCAAGACCTGGTTGTTGAATACTCTTGACTACCTTCCGGCTTCACCATCAGATCCTGGGTACCATCTCTTGTCAAAGATCTTGTTGAGACGAACCAAACGAGCCCAAACACGGAGTGGTTTCAAGACCTGGTTGATGAATTCTCTTGACTACCTTCCAGCTTCATCATCAGATCCTGGGTACCATCTCTTGTCAAAGATCTTGTTGAGACGAACCAAACGAGCCCAAACACGAAATGGTTTCAAGACCTGGTTGATGAGAACTCATGACTACCTTCCGGCTTCATCATCAGATCCTGGGTACCATCACCTCTTGTCAAAGATCTTGTTGAGGCAAATCAAACGAGCCCAAACACGAAATGGTTTCAAGACCTGGTTGATGAGAACTCATGACTACCTTCCGGCTTCATCATCAGATCCTGGGTACCATCACCTCTTGTCAAAGATCTTGTTGAGGCGAATCAAACGAGCCCAAACACGAAATGGTTTCAAGACCTGGTTGATGAGAACTCATGACTACCATCTGACTTCATCATCAGATCCTGAGTACCATCTATTGTCAAAGATTTTGTTGAGACGAGTCAGTAACCTCAAATGATATTCAATAATAAATAATACTTACTAAAAATATTAGTCAAGTTAATTAGTTAGTTACCAAAGTCGTCAACCCAAGGATCAAAGTTTTCGGTCGCAGTATACATGCAACAGTACAGCCAAACACGCACACAAGTGCGGTTTTGGACACGGCGGGTGCCGCACACAATGACAAAATAACTTCGCGATCGTCGAGCCGCGTGCGGAGCGGACTAACATACGTCCTGCCTCTACAAGCTCTGCCGCGGTACTGACATCGCAAGCGCGCGTAACCGGTAATAAGGAGGCATTTTTAAAAAATCGTCAAAAATATTAAATTGCAATTAATAGAAAACTTTTGCATAAAATCTGTTTGAGTAAGCGTTGCAGATTATTTTTATATTAAAACTACTTCAAAAACACGTAAGTTTTCGAAGAAATTGACACTTATTCTGAGGTGACTTCTGAAACAAATTGGATTCATCATATCCTCATTTACTCTATTCTAAAGCCTTATAACAAAGAAGTAGTCTCAGATGATTGTAGTACAGGATATACATAATACAAATTTACCACTTGAAGCATTCAAAACTATCCAAATTTTACAAATTAGACGGACTAAGTCAGCACTTTTCGCGGGTTTTCCTAAACATGCACCAGAAAAAAAATCATAATTAATTAAGTGAGTTAGTTTTTAAAAATCCAGTCTCACAACATGTAAGTTAAGAAGATGTCCTAATCGAATCCTGAACTTAATAAGTCTTTTAGATGACGGAAAGTGTTGCATTTTGCCGACTAAAACTATCAATTTTACATTATTACGACGTTTTCGTTGAATGCCCTCTTAAGCCCATTAAACCATTTCAATCAATTTTTAAGTGGTATAGCTGTGGTCAATGATTCCACCAACGTAGCTCTTTGCGATTATAATTACGTTTATTTTGAATCAATAGGGCCCATAGAAGGCAAGATATCTGGAATTTTTCGTGTGAGGTCTTTGGTGTGAGGTTTATCGTTGGTGCACTTTATCCAGAGACACATTTGAGTTTTGATATTTTTGTACGATGAAATTTTTGAGATGAAATCCACCCATCTAGGCCACCGTGCCTTTTTCTGTATGGTACTGAGGCACGTTTTTTTCTTAGACTTTATCTGTCTATACGGAGTATTATATGTCTTTGGTTCTTAGTAAAACAACCCACTTTGTCGCTTAGCATATAGACGAGAATTGCTTTTGTTCTTTATATGAATAAACTGCCAAATCGGCTTTAAGGCAAGCGACAAAGTGGAACGTTTTACTAAACTCACTCACATTTCAGAAACAAGCTACAAGTCATAGTATCCACGCTGCTCGCACTCCCGGACAGAAAACTCATTCAAGCCAACGACGCCGCCACAGAAATATTTAAAGACGCCGATCTATCCAATTTCATATCTTCATACGCCACTCAAAACAGAGTCAGAAAAGCTATAAAATCCTTAGAAGACTTCGACGCCAAAAAACTGAGAAAATCCTTAGAAGTGCTATTCGGTGTCTTAAGTCAATCGCACTTACCTCTAATCGTAGATCGGTCAAAGAAAATTGAAAAGGTTTCCGTTAAACGGACTATTTCTTTCCACGGTCTTCTAGATGCGTTAGAAGACGCGATTCCACCTACTGAGGGTAACAGAAAGGTCTGGGACGACGTAGCGAAGCAATTAAAGATATGGAAAGACGGAGGTGCGATAAACGTTCAAGAAACGTTGAAAATTCTGTATGATAATGTGAGTACAGGGGTGGCGAAGTATGGAGAAAAATCGGAGAAAATTAGAGAGCTTGTTCAAGATATTGTAAAGAGTATTAAAAAATAAATTTATTGTGGTTTATACTACTTTTTAATTTCTTACTTCTTACTAATATTATAAATGGGAAAGTGTGTGTCTGTTTGTTTGTCCGTCTTTGACGGCAAAACGGAGCGATGAATTGACGTTATTTTTAAAATGGAGATAGTTGAAGGGATGGAGAGTGACATAAACTACTTCTTGTCTCTTTCTGACGCGAGCGAAGCCGCGGGCAAAAGCTAGTTTCTTATGTTTCTGGAACACAACTCTATAAAAGGAATAAATTTGAGCTCACAATGAACAAACTTTTATTATGGGACCAATCGCTGTGAAATCGTAAAAAATTGGGTGTTTCATCCATAGAATTATAGTTAAGCCAGAATGAGTAGTTAGGCCAAAACGTGTGTCCACATGAGAGGGCATTGTTTGGGCTGGTGTCCCTCTCGCACTTACTGACAATGTCAACATTATTCAGTGACGTCATCACTGTTATACATTGGGGATACCAGTCAATTTTCAAAGTTATTACCAAATCTACTAATACCCAATTGAAGGTATTTTTTAATTATACAAGTCTTTGATTTATTGGCATTAAAATAATTACATTATAATTGTTTTTGCCAATTCTTTAAAATATGTCGAAACCCTAGTTTGAATATAACACTAAAAATAATATAAGAAGTTATTTACATTTTGTAATAATTATTATGTTTTAGTTAAGTTTTATGGCGCATTGGATTGTTCTGTCAAGCCATGTAAACATGTTTTTTCCAAATAAATAAATATAAAGTCAGGTAATATACAGATAATAATACTACTACTACTACTATGGTAACCTCATTAACACTGGCCACACGTGCGAGAGGGACACCAGCCCAAACAATGCCCTCTCATGTGGACCGTTTACGCTAGTCTGATACGATCACCTCACTCAGTGATAAGGTTCAATTTAGTATGGCAAAAATGTGATTGCACTGTCCCCTGTAAAGGTCTTTGGTTTCATCATGATGTGGAGTGGATGTAGATGTGGTGACAAAGATTGAGATGGGTATGTTAAGGTGGTTTGGGCATGTACAGGATGGATGAGAGGAGATTAACGAAGAAAATGAAAAAAAAAAAGAGTTGAAGGTTCAGTTGGTAGTGGAAGACCTGGGCGAACTTTTCTTGATCAAATCGGGGAAATATTGCAAAAAGGCCATGTCAGAAGCACTCGATACCAACGAGCGTGTATGAGAAACGTTATGAAAGCGTGTGAAGCGAAAGTGGTTCGTCAGGATCATAGTAAATGGAAATCCGTGATCTCTGCCTACCCCTCTGGGAAACAGGCGTGATTGTATGTATGTATTTCTATGGAACAAGCATAATTTTTTTTCGCGATTTTGGGTCCCATATTAAAATTTGTTCATTATGATCTCAAAAGTTACTATGCAACTCTAAATCGAAATATAGAGGTATGTAGACGTTTCCGATTTGACGAATTTAATCACAACATTGAAAATAAAACAATATTTCTTATAAACATAATAGCTATATTTCAAAGTGCCAATATGTACATGTTTTACCACTTAAATCTAATTATAATACATGCCAAATATTCAACGAATAATCAAAATAATATTGACGACATGTCAAAAGGAATGTATCATATGCGATACAAAAAATATACAGATACTGTGCGCACCAATAATATATTGAGTGAAGAATGTTGTACCAAAGAATAAGAAAAAAAAAATAGTTTCAAAACGGACAACTAGATGGCGCATCAAGGTTTTTTTTAATTAAAGAAGTCTGTCCAGAAATATATGACTACGAGGAGGCCTACGTCACTCGGTCGCGGTTGTGCGTTAAGTACCTACGGACATTTCTAGAATTTGCCCCCCCCCCCCCCCCCCCCACAATTAGAAAAAATTGTTAACAAGTAAAATAAACTATATTAGTCTCAGATCTTACCTTTTTTTTTTATGAGGCTGAAGGTTGTTTCCTTTACTGGCATTAAATATTGCTTTTAAACGGCATTTTCAGAATTTTGGATCCAAAATTAGCGTAAGTGGTTAACAAAAATTAACTCACTGTCAGTTTTGTGACGACAAATTAAGCATAAAATCTGTCTAAACATTTACTTTTTTCACATTCTGAATGTAGATTATCGCTTAAAGTTTATGTAATTAACACAAAACCAATGTTTTTATTGAAATTTCATGCTTAAATATCGTCACAAAACTGACAGTGAAGTATATTTTGTTAACAACTTTCGCTAATTGGGGGATGCCAAATTTTTAAAATGCCCGCCTGTGTAGTCACGTGCCTACTATGGTTGTCTATTGTTTGCCCGACAGTCATTTAACATAATATTCATTTGCCCGAATCTAACTTGCCTGAATTTCATTTGCCCGAATGATTTGTTTACCATAAAAATCATATGACATACTCGTTGTTTATCCGAATATTACCTTCCATAATCATACAATGCCATACTATTTGTTAGCCATATTATTAAGTGCAATAATATGGTTTCATAGAATATTCAAACGCCATAAGCAATTATTGCCATATTAATTGTTGCCCATATTATTACCTAACCTAACCTACTTTCTGATAGCAGTTTCATTTTCCAGGGGTCACAGTTCTAACCTAACCTAACCTACTTTTCCAGCAGTTTCATTCTCCAGGGGGTCACAGTTCTAACCTAACCTAACCATACTTTCTGATAGCAGTTTCATTTTCCAGGGGGTCGCAGTTCTAACCTAACCTAACCTACTGTCTGATAGTATTTTCATTTTCCGGGGGGTCACAGTTCTAACCTAACCTAACCTACTTTTCAAGCAGTTTCCTTTTCCAGAGGTTCACAGTTCTAACCTAACCTAACCTACTTTCTGATAGCAGTTTCATTTTCCAGGGGGTCACAGTTCTAACCTAACCTAACCTACTTTCTGATAGCAGTTTCATTCTCTAGTCCTTCTAGTACCTATTATAGTAGTTTTCGATTCTGCCAAAGCACATTATGGAAATTGACTTTTCTGGACACTAATTTGTATGACAAATGATGGTATGGAATGTGGTAATTACGGATTTCGATGATTCTGACAAATGACATTATGGAAACTGAATTTATGGGAAACAAAGTTTCTGGCACTAGATTAATATAGTAAACAATGATTATGGCATAAGATGTTATGAGAAACAATATTATGATTGTTGAATAGGATGGCAAATAAAATTATGGCAAATGAAATTCTGGCAAATGGGGGTATCCCGCCTACTATTCTTCTGAGTTTTACGTGGTAACTCATTAGTATTAGTTAAATAAAGCGTAGATATTTCTCGTTTTGCTGGCAAGTGAAGGACCTGTTACGTTAATAACTTATTAATAATCTGTGATACGCGCCCTGTTGCAAAATTTCATAAGAACTATTTCTTCATACTAAACTGAACTGTCATCCCATAGATCAGAAGAACAGCCCCCTCCTGACAATACGCATATATTTCAGGTCATGCTTTACAATGCGAGACAAGTTAAAAAAAGGGGGCAAAGTTGTATTTTAACGCCGAGTGTGGAATTGAAAAACGAACAAGTGAAAGGATTCTATAGTTGAACCACGAGCGAAGCGAGTGGTTCGAGAATAGAATCCTGAACTTGCGAGTTTTTTAACACACGAGAAGTAAAATACATTTGCACCCGAGTGTAACACAAAACTTTTCCCCTCACTATAACGAGGAAACTACAACGCAAAAAAAGCGTTTATCACTGCTTCCAGTAGTTCCTTCCACAGATGGTAAATCATCTTTATTACTGGATTCGCCTACTTTTATCAATTTTAAAGCAGTTAATTTGACTTTATTCAAGGTCAAATTACTTTACCCACTATTGGATAAAATGCGTTTTTACCCGCTGGTATTAAAGGACAAAACACGTGTTTCCGAGCTAGTGAGGCGAAAAATATTTTTTCAGTCTCATAAAAAAAGATAAGATCTGAGACTAACATAGTTTATTTTACTAGCTAGAGCAACGGTATGAGGATTCCCTTACAAGTCGGTTTAAAGATATTTACAAGTATATCTTAGTGCTCATTCCCGCACTAAAAACTTACACCACATGTACTGTAACATTAAGTATCAAAATTGAAATCATCGTCCGATATATTTTCTAACTCTTCACATTTATTTTCCTTAGGCAATAGATCTTCTAAAGTTATTTTATCTTGGTCACTAAGTCTTTTTTCACCGATATTTTCTTCTAGAATATTCTGTCCATTAATTTGTCCTTGACATCTATTCAATTCTTCAATATTCGACATTACTTCGCTTATATATTTGTCTGCACTTTTGTCAGATTCTCCTATTAAGTTTTCGATGCTATGTTTAATCGGACTTTCCTTATTTATTTGTTTATTGGCTTCCTCAGTTTTATTCATTTCATCATTCATTATCGAATCTTTTTCTAGAGAACTTTCAGTTTCATTTAATTTGGAGTGAATATCAAAAGAATTGTCATTTAATAATCTCGTGCCATCATCATTGACTTTAGAGTCTTTTCTGGAGAACATTCATTTTCCTTTAGTTTGGAGTCATTATCAAAGGACTTGTCATTTGATATTTTTCTGCTATCATCAATGATTTTCGAATCACTTTCTAGAGAAGTGTCATTTTCGTTTAGTTTGGAGCCATTATCGAAGGAATTGTCATTTGATAATCTAGTGTCATCATCATTGTTTTTAGAGTCTTTTCCTGGACAACTTTCATCTTCATTTAGTTTGGAGCCATTATCGAAGGAATTGTCATTTGATAATATAGTGTCATCATCATTGTTTTTAGAGTCTTTTCCTGGACAACTTTCATCTTCATTTAGTTTGGAGTCATTATCGAAGGAATTCCCATTTGAATGAGTATTAATTCCATTAATTGCCACATTATCAAGATCCATAGAATCAAGAGCTATATTTTCATCTTCTTTTGATTTTTGTAAACTTATATCTTCTTTATTAAAATTATCTGAATGATCATTAGTGCCACTATCTACCCTATTGATTATTTCACTTTCATTAACCACGTCATTTATTTGATTGCTTTCTAATACATTATTAATATTATTTTCACCAACATTGACATCAGTACTTGATTTTTCAGCGTTACTATTAGATTCCATTTCATCTCCTTTTGTACTTTCATCGTTTTTATTATTATCTATGTCTGTTTTATTACAATACTCATTTGTTACTGCCTCATCTTCAGCTTGATTCTCATCCGCTACTGTTTTATCAGCTTCTATGTCATTAGGAGTGTCAGGTTGATCTTCACTTTTAGATATAGTTTTATCCTTTTCACCAATATTATCATTATCAATAGTTTTATCATTCACATCAAGCTCACTTTGTTCATTAGCCGTATCAACACTTTCACCAACATCATCGTCCAAACACCCAATGATATCTTTAATTCTAGCTGTCAAATTGCTATCTAAACGACCGTTTCCCCTATCATCTAAACTATTTATAATATCATTAATATCCTTACTTACGTCACCGAATTCTTCATTATCAAAGGTTTCATTTTTGACCTTTTTTCTTTTTCTAGGTACTTTACCTAGAAGATTTTTGGAGAATAGTTTTTTGATGGTCAAAGTTGTGAGCGAAGGAACGGTTTTAATTATGGTTTCTTCGACGTCGCTATCGCTGTCCCAGTGTGTGAAAGAGAGCTCCTCTTTGAGTGCGAGAGGGATAGCGACCATGCTGTTGCGGTAGAGGGGTTCGCTCTTGACTGGAGGTAGTTTCATGTACGGGTAGATGTAGTTCTTCGCTAGTCCGTAGTTCTGAAATTATAAAAGATAAAATGTATTATAGACAGTCAACTAAATCTTGGCACTAAATAAAATAAATAAATATCATAGGACATCTTTACACAAATTGACTGAGCCCCCCGGTAAGATCAAGAAGGCTTGTGATGTGGGTACTCAGACAACGATATACATGGGTGAATCTACTTTTTCTTGCCTGTTATTGGCATGGTTACGGTCCCCTGAGTCACGCTGGTTTTATGCAAAATTATGCTACTGAAATTATGCAAAAAATTAAAGCATGAAAAATACCATATACCAGAAAAAAAACTGGTTTTTTTTTCACGGTTTTTTTTTTCAAGCCAGAAAAAAAAATTTTTTTCAACCCTACGTGGGTAAAATCTTTCTGTTTGTTCCTGTTACCCAGTAAGTACTTACCGGTTTAACTCTAGAGACGTCATAATGGTCGCCAATCTCTCGCACCAACAGTCCGTCGCACTTCGTGATCCGAACCTGCATGGGCTTCAATCTACGCAGGACATCCGGGTCCGCTATCAAGTCACCTCCTGAAATTATTATATAAACAGTCACAAAGAAAGTATTGGTCATAAAATAGTTATTATAAGACACTTTTTCGTCGACTGTACATTTTTCATATACTGAAACACAAAGAACTTGGATTTTTTTTCTTAAGTGTGTGTAAGTAATTTTTTCTTCTAATTTGCTGCGTATTCTGCTCACAAGGTCGGTGAGCCATATTAAATGTACAGTCGGTTCATCTTTACTTGTCCTATCATGTAAACAAACGAAACGTCAAATATGATCAAAGACAATTACTAGTGATTGGAAATGTCGATAAAATGATGTATTGACGATAATTTGTAAATAAACGCTGCTAACGTCATCAGAGGATTTTCAATTTTACGTCACACAATATCTATGTAAAAACCAAAATTTGATTAGGTTTCGTCGCATTTGCAACAATCCTATGGAAAAGGCTAGTACAGTATTCATTTTATACTTAGTACCTAACATTAACACTAATAAAAAAAATACTGATATAATATTTATTGTAAAGAGGTAGGAAATAAAAACTTAAAAAAGACGGTTAATAAATCTGATAAATCATTGTAATTAATATCAACGCATTTTTTCCAAGCTATACAAACTCAAACGTTAATATCGATCGTTCATAACGATAAGTTGTCATCTCAACATTACGAGTCATAGACAATCTAGACTTCGTAATGTCAGGAGTTTGTCATGTCATCCGTTCGTAATTACAATTATTGATGAAAATCGTTTTAGAAATGATATTTTTCAGTGGTTTTTTGATTGATTTCAATACTTTGTAAGTTTATTTAAGTGTATAATAACATTTTTAGTGATGATGGTTAATGTGTAATTCCAGAGAAAAGTGAGATAATGTTTTCCAGCAGTGTTTGTATACATGATTGGACAAGTATGGTTGAACTGAGTGTAGTAAATTCTGTTAAGCAGCAATATATGACTACGCGCTATGTTGTCATTTCAGTAGAAATTTTCATTATACTAATTTGAACTGTCACCCCATACATAAGTATAATAGCGCCCTCTTGACAAGCCATTCTAATATTATGGGAAAGGGTGTGTGTCTGATTGTCTGTCTTTCACGGCAAAACGGAGCGATGTATTGACGTGATTTTTTAAGTGGAGATAGTTGGAGGGACGGAGAGTGTCACAGGCTACTTTTTGTCTCTTTCTAACGCGAGCGAAGCCGCGGGCCAAAGCTAGTAGTCATATATTTCTGGCCAGACTTTAGTTCGAGTACCGGAAATGAATTGATTTTTATGCCGGAAATCAATAAAATCGTGAGAGAATGATGGAATGTTTGTTTCGCAAAACTACTTAAATTTGAAACATAACACTTCATAAAAAAGTTCAAAATCATGCGTTCACGTTTTGTGCCTTAAGTCGTCTAACGGCCCAGCAACGACATTGGTGTAAGCGCGACAGCGGTGAGCGGCAGCCATACGTGCGAATGAAAAGTCCCATCGCTGTGTCTCGCTCTAATGTATGGACGCCGCTCACCGCTGCCGCGCTTAGACCAATGTCGTGGCTGAGCCGTAAGGCACTGGTCCCACCGCGAGCTAGTAAGCTATCGGCTATAAAAACGAACACAAGATAATCACTCCCGTGCAAATAAAAGAGACACGGTGATAATAGCTCACCGCTGGCCGAGTAACTATAAACATCGCCGTGTCTCTTTTATTTACACGGGGGCGCTTATTTTTTGTTCGTTTTAATAGCCGGTAGCTCATAGCTTACTAGCTCGCGGTGGAAAGGCACTGGGCCTTAGGGTGCCTTTCCACCAGAGATGTGCTCAGCTTAGTCGAACCCGTTCCTACCAGCGCTAAGCTGTTTGGCTAAGCTGATTGGTGGATATTAATAAAGATCGTTATCAGCGTGCTGTATTGGTGGCAGAGTATGGTTGGCAAAAAAACAAATACACAAGTATTTAAAACATTATATACTTAACAAATTATGAAATATACACATATTTATAATTATTTATCTAAATTACATTGAATAAATAACTAAAATTTGTTCAACAGATTTGGCTTCGTGCACTACTTTTGACTTGAACTGGGTACTTGAATAACAATTCTAGATAGTCTTATCTAGAGTGCATTTGATTATTTGGATTAAAATAATATGTCTACACATCGCGTAATGTATTTTTATGACATAATTAATGTCATTTACGTACCTATATTGTTTTAAAAATATATAGTTCATCGGAAAAGGCTTTGTACCGTAGAGGTGTAATCCTAAGAAGGTAAGTATTTATTTTGTAGTTAAGAACAAAGTGAATATTTAAATGTAAGTATTTGTTTTTTTTTGCCAACCGTACCGTTTGCCACGAAAAGTGCACCTTGATAACGATCTCTAGATATGTTTCTTGAGCGTCTTCGCTGTTGCATACGTTCTGGAGCATTTCGAGCACTTGCCTGTAAACAGATAACAAATGGTTTACTTATCAAACTTAGGGCCACTTGTACCAAATACTATATAAACTCTAGAGTTAATACGTGCAGCTACTGATGTTTCCCATACAATTTAGCGGCAACAATTTTACTAGCGCCATCTAGCGGTACGAGTTGTTCGAAGTAGTTTATCAGACTTTTATTTTAGTAAATTAAAATAGAAAATGCGATTACTTGATCTACTTTTAACATTTTTAGACGGAATAAAACAAAAAAACCGGCCAAGTGCGAGTCGGACTCGCCCACCGAGGGTTCCGTACCTACAAAACTTTTACGTTACTCACATAATTGTAAAAACTGGGCTAGGCTAGAAGTATAGGTTCTCTAATGAGCATAATTGTGTTTAGCGCCACCTCTCGACGAATTCGCAAACTAATTAGCACAGCTTGCGTGAGGTCTTTTATAATGTTAACCAAATTCAACATTTTTTATTTTATTTTAAAGTAGGTGTTTTATATTATATAAAATTTCGTAGCTATAAATTTTAACACCTTTATTCATAAACGTACACTAAAGTTATCCAGCCGATAAAGTTCGTTTGTCCCTTTCTATCACACCAATACGTCGGAAAGGGACAAACGAAATTTATCGGCTTGATAACTTTAGTGTACGTTTATGAATAACGGGGTAAGTAAGTATGGTAAACATCAGAAAGGGTGAGTAAAACAATCTGAAAGGTTCTAAGTTTTACTTAAAGGTTTTTTTAATCTAATCCAAATTTGGTTATGGTAGCTGAAAAAGTATACATGTATAACCACAGAATATATAATAGTACAAGTAGTATAACGCAAGTTTCTAGCAGGAAATTACTAAATAAATATTATTTAGTAAATACATATAGGTACTCTTGTATATGCGAACTAAAGCCGAGCTATAAAGGTAGCTGAATAATGTCAAATTGTACGACAACGAGAGACGTGAGCCGACTGCGCGAATGAGTCGCGCTTTCTTACGACAGAAATTGCTTGACAAATATACCGGGTGCCCCTGCCCGGTAATTAATGGACAACCTTTTAACCACCAAGAGGGCACCCTACAGAAAATCGACATTAAATTTTTAAAATTTTAATACCTACTACCTAAAATTTTAAAAAGTGTGAAAATCTCGAAAACCAGGCGACTTTTACTAAACCTTAAAGTCGATTTTCTGGACCAGTATAAGGTGCCACTCTTGGCAAATAAGGGGTTAAAAGAAAACGAAACTATGGCATTGCAGTGACAGGTTGCCAGCCTCTCGCCTACACCACAATTTAACCCATATCCCATAGTCGCCTTCTACGACACCCACGGGAAGAAAGGGGGTGGTGAAATTCTTAACCCGTCACCACACAGGCCAGGCTTATTTACCAAGAGTGGCCGGAGTGGCCCTGAAGCTTTAGTAGTTGCATGTGCTCTGCCTATCCCTTTATGGGATACAGGCGTGATTGTATGTTGTTGTATGTATGTTGTATAAGGTGCCCTCTTAGTGGTCAAAAGGTTGTCCATTAATATCCATTAAAATTTTTAAAAGTGTGAAAATCTCGAAAACCAGGCGACTCTTACTAAACCTTAAAGTCGATTTTCTGAACCAGTATAAGGTGTCCTCTTGGTGGTTAAAAGGTTGTCCATTAATTACCGGGCACCCTGTATAATATTAAATCGTACGAGAGCAGCGAACGTGTGCAGGCAGCGAAGGGAGCCGACCGCGCGAATGATGAGTTCGCGTCGCGCGGCGAATCCCGCGTGACATCGTCCATCGACACTCTTCCTCCCTCCCTCCCCGCCCGCAGCGGGGCGCGGTGTCTCCACCCGCCTGTGTATCGTCCTTCAATTTCTTTACATATCGAAACTTATTACTGAAGAAGAAGGTTCAAAATTGAATGAATACAGGTGTATAGATATTTATGTAGCTGACCGTACGATAAAAAGTATAATTCATACACTTAATTGTAAAAATGTAATGTATACGGATTAATGAATTTAATATAGATAGGTAATTATTGATATATGGCAAAACGAAGGAAATTGTTTACACCTCTGCAAATAAGTATCTAATGATAATTTTTAATTTAAGTACCATGTTACTTCACGTACCTAGGTACTTATTTTAAAAATCATAAAAATGTCTATTGAGTTTCTGCCACAGACCACCATGTGGTTTCTGCATATTCTGCGCTGTGCATAGAATTTGCAGAGACATTGCAGAGAGCGCACGCGGACACCGGCGCGGCGCCAGTGGACGCGTCTGTGTGCGTGAGCTAGGTATGCATACAACTACAACTGCTGTAGGCACCGCCCCCCTCAGTAGATCGATGCGATAACATCGATTTAAACTTCCCTAGCCTCGTGGCGCCCACCGTACAAAATTTTTGCTAGGGAATTTTGATTCTTATTGTACTTGAGATTGAATTCAATTTCAGTTATTCGAAAAATTTTAGAAACAAAAGAAATTATATTTTATTTGTTTACATGAAAGTTAAAATTCCATTGAAACCATTATATACTTTAGAAAGTACATTCGGCGCCACGAGGCTAGATACACTGTCACCTACAAATTCGACACTCACAAGTGTCCGATCGCTTAGTTGCAAATGTGTGCGTCTAGTTGACAAACGAAAACTTCGCAATGTAGTAAAAACTACTTTCATTTTTTTACAAAAACAACGTTATTTCTTAGTAATTAAAGTTCAATTTCAAATGCAAGCAATTGGCGGTTGTGACATTAATAAATGTGATCATCGCGCAAGCCATAAAATTTTATTACCGCAGGTGGTAGGTGTGCATATTTTTAAACAAATCTACGTCTTATTGCAATCAACATACCTATAAGTTTAATTCAGTTCGCGCTGCAGCGCGGTAGTTTAGATCGATGCGATAATCCATCGATAATCAGATAATCACCTAAAAACGCGACGAACGCCGTCCACTGCCGCGGATACCGCAGTGGCGGCGCGTGAATATATTTGGAAGGCAACACAGAGCAAAAAATAAAATATATTTGGAAGGCCGGCCAAGAGCGTGTCGGGCCACGCTCAGTGTAGGGTTCCGTAGTTTTCCGTATTTTTCTCAAAAACTACTGAACTTATCAAGTTCAAAACAATTTTCCTAGAAAGTCTTTATAAAGTTCTACTTTTGTGATTTTTTTCATATTTTTTAAACATATGGTTCAAAAGTTAGAGGGGGGGGGGGCACACTTTTTTTCCTTTAGGAGCGATTATTTCCGAAAATATTAATCTTATCAAAAAACGATTTTAGTAAACCCTTATTAATTTTTAAATACCTATCCAACAATAAATTACACGTTGGGGTTGGATTGAAAAAAAAAACAGTCCCCACTTTACATGTAGGGGGGTACCCTAACAAAACATTTTTTTTTCTCTTTTTATTTTACCACTTTGTCGGCGTGATTGATATACATATTGGTACCTAATTTCAGCTTTCTAGTGCTAACGGTTACTGAGATTATCCGCGGACGGACGGACGGACGGACGGACAGACAGACATGGCGAAACTATAAGGGTTCCTAGTTGACTACGGAACCCTAAAAAACGCAACTTACCTTAATATTAGGTACCTTAGGCGCCCATCCAAGTGCATTTATCATACAGTCCGCTATGAAAGCGCTGAAAAAAGCCATCTCTCCGCTTATAACTTATATTTAACTCTGGACGATCACGGCCTCGCGTGACAATACATTTCTTTATTTCGAATGTTTGCGTCGAAAAACGTGTTGATTCATTTAGTAAGTAATCTATTATACAACAGTCAAATGAATGAACGCTGCCATTACTAACCAAACCAAAGAAAGTCCTAACTATCTCTTAAAAACAGGTAGTATCTAACCTTGAAACTCTGGCTTGCACTGTCACTAAAACACGACACCGAAACACTCCAAATCATTTAAATTTCACTGATATATTGCACGTAATGAGCAAGTTAATAAAAAAACTCAGAGAAAGAGAATAACACAAAACATTTGAAAGCACACGAAGCCTCGGTAACAAGCGGGACGCAAGTGTTGCAGTGATATTATTCCATTTTCACCCACGAATTTAAAAACCTTTTCATACAAACAAAGTATATCTGAAGAAACGTTCATTATCACATTACTAAACTTAAATTAAATAAGATTCTCGGTTTTTTAATAGAAACTATCAATATTTAAAGGCTTTTACTTAAAATAAATATATGTGCGATAACAAAACACAATAAAATTTTACCCATTAATACATTTATAATTTTAATATGGCAATATTTAGCATGCAATTATTACACTGTAATATCAATCTTATTTGTTTCACTCGAAGCTTTAAATTCAAATGAACAACTGCGAGCAATCGAATGTTGTGCGCTTGGCTGTCTATGTGTTCGCAAATGGCGGTCACCCTTCTCTGTCATCTCAATCCTGCTATGAGTAGAGTAAAAGAGATAGTTGCGCCCAAATTACGTACATAGGAGTTCGCGATAGGCAAACACTCACACGCGCGGACTTTGTGAATGTGTATGTGCGTGTTTTCAAATATAAACCTTATAACGCATTGTTTACGGTTTTTATTCAAATGAATAACTCGATAAGAAGCCGAGTTGCTTTGGAGTTTAGTTGACCGGGCTGTCTTTATCAGCGTGTGCGTGATTTTTGTATCTGTGTGAAGTGACCATGAATGAATATGAAAGCTTAGGCATAAGTAGCTTCACTTCGCTTTCGCGCGCCTGATAATTTTAGGTACATATTTGAATTTAAGAAAATGGTGTTATTATTTGTGAGGCAATACGTAATGTTTTAACTATAACTATTATAAGTATATTTTTTTATTTCAATGGTGGTTTGTAACTTTGGTATTTGTTGCGGAACATCTAGGGCAACTCGGTGGGAATTGGATTGTATGAGCGCGCCGCCACTGTTGAGCCATCACAGCACAATATAGTTTTAATAACTTTGATTTTTAATTTTCATTTTCACCCCCCAAAAGTGACCCCTGTGATTAAATTTCATTTAATTAAATTACATGTCCGTCTTTGGGCCATAGGTTTACATACGTGTGCCAAATTTCAAGTAAATCGGTCTAGTAGTTTCGGAGAAATCGGCTGTGACAGAGGGACAGACAGACACGCGAGTGATCCTATAAGGGTTCCGTTTTTCCTCTTTGAGGTACGGAACCCTAAAAATAAGAATGTGTGACTTTTTTTAATTTTATACTGTATGAACTAAACTATTTTGATGAACTCATGCCGCTAGGGGCGCTAGTATCGCATGTTGCCAACTTTGGCACCAAGCTGCACGTATTGACTCGTAGAGTTTACATAGTATTTGGTTGCACCAACAACAACACTACTACAACAACTACTTTGATCAACTCGAACCGCTAGATGGCGCTAGTAAAATTGTTGCCGCTCAATTGTATGGGAAACGTCAGAAGCTGCACGTATTAACTCTAGAGTTTATATAGTATTTGGTTGCACCAACCACATTTGACAGACACATCATCGTCACGCAGCAGACATCTATGGAACGTTCCATACAATAAAATTTAGCGAACGCTTTAACGGTGCCAGACGGTTTGATTTGATGCAACCGGCCCTTAGTAGTAGCACAACTTTTGTCTAGTTTAGAAACACAAGATGTTATAAGCGCTGGTGCAGGTGGCCCAGCGGTAAGAGCGTGCGACTTTCGATCCGGAGGTCGCGGGTTCGAACCCCGGCTCGTACCAATGAGTTTTTCGGAACTTATGTGCGAAATGTCATTACGTTTTGTGGGCGCTGCCATGTGTCAAAAATGTGAACTCACAGCACCGGGACAATATAGTACATTACATCAGAGGCCGGGAAAATGAGGATTTCCGGCCAAGAGGGTATATACGGCCGAGCGAGCGTGCGAGCGAGGCCGGATAGGGATACGAGGCCGGGAATCCGTTTTCACGCCGAGGCATGTATAGTGTTTTTCTCAAACATACAATGAAATAAAATAAAAAATGCTCTAAAGGACAATATTTTATAAAAAAAAAAGTTACTTTGCAGGCCTAGGCCTAAAAAATAATATGAAATCCCTTTACAGTCCTCTCGAGTTGTTGCGCCCAAAAAGCGATACTTCCCAGCCCATTTTAAGGAACGTAAAGACAATATTTCAGTGCATGTTTGAGAAAAATAGTTTTTTTTAGTTGTCACGCCTATTGTGGCAAAAAGGCGGGAAGAAAACCTATATTTAAAGTAACATACAGGTCGAACGCGATTATATTAAATCTTGTACATCTCCGGTGAGACTTTGCTGGGACGTCAGTCTTCCGCGACCACGGCCAGTGCAACCTGGCCGAAACGTTGGGAAAAAAGGTAAAATAATGTTAATTAATCGCGTTCGACATGTATAAATAAATAATAAAAATAAAAAAGCCTTTTATTTCTGGTTTATAACTTAAACTAATCTAACATTTCCGTTTTTATGTTACACCAGAACCCTCATTTGAGGTATAGGCCTCTTCCAGCTGGCTCCATTTCGTGCGGTTTTGGGCTTCCCATGTCCAGTTGATCCCCGCTACTTTAACCAGGTCGTCTTTCCAACGTGCTAATGGCCGGCTCCTTTTTCTTTTTCCGTCTGGGCCCCTCCAAGCTGTGGTTCGCATGGTCCATCTATCATCCTGGAGCCTAGCAACATGGCCAGCCCATCTCCATTTCTGTTTCTGGGCCTGACTGAGTGCATCAATGATCTTAGTTTTGCCTCGGATTATTGAGTGTCTAATCTTGTCTATCTTACGTATCTTTATCAGTTCGACATGTATGTGACTTTAACCCTTAAATGCATGAATTTTTCTTTTAACGAGATATTAATATATGTGATAGACAATGGTTTTCTGACTCTGGGAAAAATAATAAAAAAATATTTAAGATCGATTTTTATACTAAATCAGCGTTAGAAGTTAAATAGGCCAAATCTTATTTATATAAATATATCGTAATTGGTAAGTTTTATTTAAAAAAAATTACTACTATTAAAAAGGTACACTGTTTGTGAAACCTTTATAATAAAATGTTTAAACATAAACTGATTACTAACTCCGAAAAAATCAGCCTAAATCACATACTAAAAATCGCCATCGCCCTGTTTTTTCACACTTTTCCGCCATTTCATCTTAATCCTTAAATAATAAATAGTAATTTATTATATTATTTAATTTATTTAATTGTATATTAAATAATAATAAATAATAATTAAGCAATAAATGTGATTTTGGATAGCTACATATCGAGCCACGGGCCATCAAATATATGATGCATATATACATCACCATGCATTTAAGGGTTAAATATGTGTACAAAGCGCGAGAACTTAAAGTGTTATAGAAGAAATACCTCCGGGTCTAGCGCCTTGCGTGCGTCCGGGACACTTGTGTCCTGTACGCAGCGCTTCCGTCGCGAACAGAGCGAGGCAGTCCTCACACTTCACGCTGGGCGGATCATCTCCCACGCAAAGGCCGGATTCTATGTGCCTGCAAAAAAAATGGTATTATGTACATACATACATACATACATACAATCACGCCTGTATCCCATAAAGGGGTAGGCAGAGCACATGAAACAACCAAAGCTTCAGGGCCACTCTTGGCAAATAAGGGGTTAAAAGAAAAAGAAACTGTGGCATTATGTAAGTGGTAAAAAGTTAAATACAAAGAGGATCAAGTATTAGGAGTTACTGTCAAAGTAAAATATGTAATCGCAGTGCATAGACTGGCATCTCTCGACACAAGCTTACAACTTTTGAATCTCACTTTTTACAATTTGGCCCATAACCTTATCTTGATATGGTTTATTAAAATGTCAAATATTAATATTAGCGCCACCTAGCCGAGCGTCCCTCAAAGGTGTAACGCCATCTAGGTCATCGTACCTTTTTCTATAAGTTTTTTCTAAGACTGTAGCTGTCTATACGGAGTTACATGTCTTTGATAAAAGTAATAACTTAACCACAAAATTAAAATTTTGAAAAAACCCTCGACCGCGACATAGTAGACCGATTTTCATGAAACATGGCTAAGAACACTCCCGACTAACTCAGCTTTCAGACAAAAAAAACTAAATCTAAATCGACTCTAAGACCAAATTAAATTATTTCATAGGAAATATTTTAATTTGTGTTTTTTTAGTAGACACACTACTATTATTTAACTATAAACTGAAATAAATGTCATATACAAAGAAAAAAATGACCAAGGCCTCCAAGTGTCCGATGCTGGATTCGAACCAGCGTACTCCGTTATAGCCACGGATGCCTCAACCACTCGGCCAACCGGTCACGGCGGCAAGGGTCGAAATTTTTTCAAGTATATGACACAATTACCGAAGGCTTAAGGCGCGCCCTGCCATCTCTGAGGTAGAACCGGAACTAGTTCGACCTCCTAACTGAATCAAACAATGTGATTACGAGTTAGCGAAGAGAGATGGCGCCACCCAAATTTCGACCCTTGCCGCCGTGACCGGTTGCCCGAGTGGTTTGAGGCATCCGTGGCTATAACGGAGTACGCTGGTTCGAATCCAGCATCGGACACTTGGAGGCCTTGGTCATTTTTTTCTTTGTATATGACATTTATTTCAGTTTAAATCTAAATCGGTTCATCCGTTCAGGAGCTACAATGCCACAGACAGACACACACACAAACAGACAAACAAGTCAAACTTATAACGCCCCGTTGTTTTTGCGTTGGGGGTTAAAATCCCAAATCTGCCAAATTTGGCAACTTTTCAATTCAAATGTGCCAATTGGCAGCATTATTGGCATTATCCCCTTGTTTTTGGCATATTTAGCTTCATATTAATACTCACTCGTCGTAAAGCCGCAGCGTGCGGAAGTCGTCGAAGCAGCGGCGGCAGTGGTACGGGAAAGTGGACGCGGAATGGAAACGATGGTGGCTCGCCGCCTCTTCTGCCGTCACAAACCACTGGCCACAAGGATTGCAGGCGTTTCTGAAAAAAAAAATACACCATTACGACACAAGTGCGGAAAAAAACTAGGTATACACTTTTACAGTATCTCTTCGGTAACATACAGCGAATCTTTGGTAGTATACATCAGAACTTTTGTGGAATACGGTGGCTCTTTGGTAGGATACAGGGGCTCTTTAGAATAGAATACATTAAATCTTCAACTTCTTTGGCCTAAATGACGGCGCAGCATACCCAATCCTTCCTCCACTTGATAAATTTCTCTGTTTTGTTGATGCTTGATACGTATTTGTAATATTTGTAACTATCTTTTTGTAAATAAATATTCTATGAGATAATAAATAAAGACCCTTAGTTAGTATACAGCGACTCTTTGGTAGTATACATCAGCTCTTTTGCGGAACACGGTCGCTCTTTGTTAGGATACCGAGGCTCTTTAGAATACTTACGTAAGTTTAGTAAATGTAGGCACGTGGACAGTCATATGCCTGGCGAAGGCACCGGAGTTCTTGCATTGATTTTCACATACTATGCACTTGTATGAAGGGGGGGCCGGTAACGGCTCTTCAGGGGGTTTCGACGGTTCTTTAGCCTGTGAAATCAAAATAAAATTGGTAAGTAAGTATCATAGAGATTTTTATATAAATGTAAGAATAAGAATAAATATTAGAGCACATTTTTAACCCCCGACGCAAAAACGACGGGGTGTTATAAATTTGACGTGTCTGTCTGTCCGTCTGTCTGTCTGTCTGTGTGTGTGTCTGTCTGTGGCATCGTAGCTCCCGAACGGATGAACCGATTTAGATTTAGTTTTTTTTGTCTGAAAGCTGAGTTAGTCGGGAGTGTTCTTAGCCATGTTTCATGAAAATCGGTCAACTATGTCGCAGTCGGGGGTTTTTCAAAATTTTAATTTGTGGTTAGGTTATTTTACACATTTTTTTTATATTATAGGACATTCTTACACAGATTGACAGAGTCCCACGGTAAGCTCAAGAAGGCTTGTGTTGTGAGTACTCAGACAACGGTATATATAATATACAAATACTTATAAACATAGAAAACATCGACTACTCAGGAAGAAATATCTGTGCTCATCACACAAATGCCCTTACCGGGATTCGAATCCAGAACCGCGGCTTAGCAGGGTGGGAAACGAGTTAAGCCAGACATACTTTAAAAAACATTGTAAATTACCTTTCTTTTTAAAAGTGGCATCGAAAAATGTATCTAGATCGTCAGGCAGCATGAACAAAAACAATTTATATTAGTCCATCTAGTTAAATAAATATTGGGGACACCTTACACAGATCAACTTAGCCCCAAAACGAAGCAAAGCTTGTACTATGGGTGCTAAGCGACGATACTAAGGACTAGAGATGGGCTGAATATGGACTTTGCCGAATACGAATATTCGGCCGAACATTCGGTTCATATTTTTACCGAATGATAAGATTAAAACTACGAAATATTCGGTTATACATACTACAACTACGTTCTTATGATTTAGTGGATAACTAAAACTTAGTTAAAACAACTCTGAACTCTTCTCAACTCTTAAACTACGGTTTTTTTAACTTTTTTACAAAACAATTGTGTTTATATTTTGACGCATTATTAGTAGTTCCTTAGAAAGCTACTAAAATAGGAGCTTATTATCCAATGGAATACGTAAGATCTTCATTAGTTATTTACTTTGTTTATTCGGTAAATATTCGGCAATGCAACCGCATTATTCGGCCGAATACGAACATTGAAAAACTTGCCGAATATGCCGAATACCGAATATTTACCGAATATTCGGCCCATCTCTACTAAGGACTATAGTATAGTGTATAGTATAGTAGTATAGTATAGTATAGTATAGTTTTCGTTTCCGCTTATAACCGGAAACGAAAATTTCACTTTATATTATCTTGAAAAAGGTGATCTCAAGATTATTTGTGAAACAATAGAAAATATATGAGTTTGGAATTATAACACTACTTAAATTAAAATCCTTTCATTCTTATTGCAATCTTGCAATCGTATTGGCTGTTCTGAACAGACTTTTGAGATAGACCATTTATCCATACTAATCCATACTAATATTATAAATGGGAAAGTGTGTGTGTCTGTTTGTCCGTCTTTCACGGCAAAACGGAGCGACGGATTGACGTGATTTTTTAAGTGGAGATAGTTGGAGGGATGGAGAGTGACATAGCCTACTTTTTGTCTCCTTCTAACTCCCCACTTCCCTAAAATAGGGGGTGGAAGTTTTTATGGAGCATTCCGCAATTTTAGAGTTTAGCGCGAGCGATGCCGCGGGCGAAAGCTAGTCTATTATAAAACTAAACTAAAATTCACAATCCTGCAGACTAAATTGACAAATGACTGACAGATGAAATGTTACCAGGAACAGTGAAATAAAAATAGTGAAGGGTATATGTCGATAACAATATATCGACAAGTTGTAAAGTACAAATAACAGACTAGTTTAAATCAAAAATACGTATGTTACTTTTAAATAAAAGGTAAACATTTTGATTTGTTCGGTTTTCGAGGTAGTGGATGGATAAAATGCGTTTTTACCCACTAGTTTTATAGCATAAAAAGGTATCCGAACCAGTAGGTAAAAAAAATTAAATATGTTGTCCGACGATAACAGAACTAGTCTTTATTATAAAATATTATTCATTCCCAGGGTCCGTTATTTCGTCATCTTCATCATCATCATCATCATCATCAGTTACATTTATAATAAAACGATCCGAGACATTGTCCACTAAATGGTCGAGTTGTAACATTTTGTCCTCGGTTTTTATTATGTGATTTACACAATCTTTCGGCTGTAACACAATAATTGTAATAATTCATTTGTAAAGATTCAATAAACTATCATAATAAATATATAAATTTCATTTACATTATTGCTGGTTTGAAATTAACATTTTATATCTAATTAGGGGTCTACAGACCTTTTGATCTGTCGAAATCACAGAAAAAGTTGGCATATTGATTAAAAAATCAAATTACCAATTTGATTGTACCGTCTAGGTACACCTTAAATTTACGGTGTAATAATAATTTTAATATCGATAAGAACGACACTAGCCAAACTGTGGCAACATTTGTTCACACTTACTTGTCAATTTGGTCCGTAGGATTATGGATTTTAGTTTAGAACCTCCGATAGATTTACAAGTAGAAATAACACTACATAAAGCAATACTTCGTTGGAATTTAACCGTTATTTACTGTACTGAAGACTTTACATCAAGCGAATTTATTTACAAAAAACAATATTCTGATACAACGACATATAAACCATTAGTGATTTGTGATAGTGAATATTGCAATACTGAATTAAATCTATTTTCCGCTCAATATTATAAAGTAAAATTATACCAGAAACTTCAAAATTCTTCTGAACAATTATGGTCCGATCCTGCTTCAGTGACCTTTTATATTGAAGAAACAGTCTCAAATATGGACTTTGAAAATACAACTATTTATATGTCCTATATAGAAATGAATAAGACGACTGAAATGTACTCAGATTTAGAACATACTACAACCGATTTTTCCACAACGCAGGATTCAAATATCACAGATGTGTGTCAATATTTTGGTGAAAAAGAATGTAAAAATGAAACGGAACATGTGTTAGTGAAACAGGCGAATTCCTTAATTGCGTCTTCGTTAAGTTATTTACTGTGTATGTTTTTATGGTATTTTAATACTTTGATATGTCATTAATTTTCACTCTGATATAATACATTAATATTGTAATGATTTGGTATGAATAAACAAGTAAAATATTGTCATTTTTAACAAACATAAAACAATATGCAAAGTGATGTATATATGCATCATGTATTTTTGACTCTATTGACAGCTATTAAGGGTTAAAATGGCATGGTATGTTCTGTAGGCAAATTACCCATAAATTCATTATCGACTTGACTTCTAACCCTCTAGCCAAGCACAACTTGCTTTATCGCGCGCGAGTCCGTACTTGAAGCCGTGTTTGATGTATGGACTCGCGCGCGACAAGGCAAGTTGTGCTAAAGGGTCTGGTATTGGTACCGCATTATTGTTGGCCGCACTACTATTTGCCAAACATTATTGTGACCCTCCACCATTGTGAAGGAAATTCAAAAGAACGACCATTTCTCTGGGTTCAAATCTATTCCGGAAATGTTCAATTCGCCTGAGATTTGGACAGTTTATACGTAAAATGTATATTTCAGTACAGATGGTGTTTTTTTACGCACTAGTGCGAGAATTGGTTCATTATATGCCAGGTCGATACTTCGGAGGCTCATCTGTACTGAAAAACGTCGTACGATACACGTGCGAAAAGGAAATTCGGAACTCGTGTCGATTTAAAACACTCCCTTCGGTCGTCTTTTAATTTATCGCCACTCGTTTCGAACTTCCTTTTTTACGCACTTGTATCGTAATGTACTATTTTTTATATTCATAACACTGCAAAGCTTTAGAAGTATAGTGGCACGATGAATTTGACCAAAATTACAAATAAATATATACCCAGATTTTTTTTTGGCAGGAACGTCAAGTTGTTAGTGCTGGACAAAATAAAAACATCGACAATTCTTTTATCGATGAAGTAGCCTTACATAAGGTTAATAATTACCACTAATAATAACCACTAAAATCATGAATAATCATGTAAGAAATTATGTAAACTATTAAAGTATGGTTCGTTTTATTGTTATTGTCCATTTATTTTCAAACATGTGACATTTGTATAAAACATTAATGTTATATACACATGACTTCAAACCCATATTTCCTAAACGGGGTAGGCAGGAAACTACTCAAGATTCAGTGCCACGGCAATAATTAATGACATAATTATAATAATTAATCACATATTATAATGTAAGTTATCGATGAACTAAATGTCGGAAGGAAGTCACTAGTGTCACTTAGTTCGTGCTAGAAAAATATCTAGGTATATAAATAGTTCTTACCTTGATTGACTCCGGCTTGGCCTTAGCCTTAGGCACCTTAAGCGGTACCGGTATATTCTCCTCTTCAACTCTAGCCTTCTTCGACTTGGGTCCAGGTCTCAATGGCGATCAGTTCTTTAACCAACTGTATTATATGTTCTTACCTTGATTGACTCCGGCTTAGCCTTAGCCTTAGGCACCTTAGCGGTACCGGTATATTCTCCTCTTCAACTCTAACCTTCTTCGACTTGGGTCCAGGTCTCAATGGCGATCAGCTCTTTAACCAACTGTAGTATATGTTCTTAGATTTAGGCACCTTAGCAGTACCGATATATTCCCCTTTTAACTCTAGCCTTCTTCGACTTGGGTCCAGGTCTCAATGGCGATCAGCTCTTTAACCAACTGTATTATATGTTCTTACCTTGATTGTCTCCGGCTTGGCCTTAGACTTAGGGACCTTAAGTGCTACCAGTATATTTTCCTCTTCAAATCTAGCCTTGTTCGACTTGGGTCCAGGTCTCAATGGCGATCAGCTCTTTAACCAACTGTAGTATATGTTCTTAGATTTAGGCACCTTAGCAGTACCGATATATTCCCCTTTCAACTCTAGCCTTCTTCGACTTGGGTCCAGGTCTCAATGGCGATCAGCTCTTTAACCAACTGTATTATATGTTCTTACCTTGATTGACTCCGGCTTGCCCTTAGACTTAGGCACCTTAAGCGGTACCGGTATATTCTCCTCTTCAACTCTAGCCTTCTTCCACTTGGGTCCAGGTCTCAATGGCGATCAGCTCTTTAACCAACTGTATTATATGTTCTTACCTTGATTGACTCCGGCTTGCCCTTAGACTTAGGCACCTTAAGCGGTACCGGTATATTCTCCTCTTCAACTCTAGCCTTCTTCCACTTGGGTCCAGGTCTCAATGGCGATCAGCTCTTTAACCAACTGTATTATATGTTCTTACCTTGATTGACTCCGGCTTGGCCTTAGATTTAGGCACCTTAAGCGGTACCGGTATATTCTCCTCTTCAACTGTAGCCTTCTTCCACTTGGGTCCAGGTCTCAATGGCGATCAGCTCTTTAACCAACTGTATTATATGTTCTTACCTTGATTGACTCCGGCTTGCCCTTAGACTTAGGAACCTTAAGCGGTACCGGTATATTCTCCTCTTCAACTCTAGCCTTCTTCGACTTGGGTCCAGGTCTCAATGGCAATCAGCTCTTTAATCAACTGTATATATGTTCTTAGGGTAGCAACATTGAAGTGGGAATGGGCTGGCCATATAGCACGTAGAAACGACTCTTGGAATAAAAGACTACTTGAATGGCGACCATGGGAAGAAGAGCTTCGTTAAAAAAGACCGCAGATGCGCTGGGCGGATTATATCAAAAGGACAGTTGGGAAAAAGTGGCTCCAGATCGCACAAAACCGTGACGAGTGGCGCATGTTGAAGGAGGCCTACACCCGAAGGGTAGAAACAGGCTAAAGAGAGAGAGAGAGATATATGTTCTTACCTTGATTGACTCCGGCTTAGCCTTAGACTTAGGCACCTTAAGCGGTACCGGTATATTCTCCTCTACAACTCTAGCTTTCTTCGACTTGGGTCCAGGTCTTGGAGGCGGAGTGGGCTCTTTAACCGGCTGTCTTGATTTGGGTCCGGGCCTGCGGGGCGGTGATGGGTCCTTTAGCAGCTCTTTGGTTGGTATAGGCCTGGTGGGGATATTTCGAAAGGTGTTATTGATAAGTTTTGAGAAAACATAGTCTGGCGCACCCATCTGTCACCAGGGAATGGTAAAAAATAAAGTTGGATGTGAAACTTGGCATGCATACTGTTATAATTTGATATTTTTTCTACTGACAAATTGGGAGCGACATAGTTTATATGTATACTTTAAATACTTACAAAAGGAACGATTTTTTCCTTAAAACATTAAAATGTACATATTACCTTATTCTTGCATCCATAAAATATCTTGCAAGACTGGTAAACAATACAAATTTCAGTTACAAAATTGTATAATTTAACTTTTATTAATACATATTATAAAATAAATATAAAATCCCAGCATTAGTTTTGAACTATTATTGAATGCATTTTCAGATAAAAAGTAAATTTTATTCACAAAAAATAGCACTTAAAATGAGTTTTAACGGTGTTTTTTTCTAAAAACGTTATTTTTTAACGTTTTACTTCTTACTTCTTGAGATATATCAATGAGGATAGTGAGACTATTCTCCATAATGGCATCAACGCTAATAAAAAGGCCTTTTGAACTGAGTAACAATAAGAAGATTTCTTTTTTTGTTTCAATTAGTAATCATTCTGAAACTACGCAAAATCCAGAAAAGTTTATACGAAATTTAAGTCTTAAAATGGGATCAAGAATATTACTTGGCTGGGACGATAACCCAAAATGAGTTTTGGCCTCCAACATAAGAGCACACCATTTTGCCATTTTCGTTCAAGAATACGCTGTTAAGATTATTCAGTTTTCTCATGAACACCGTGTATACACTATTTGCTTCAGTTCTTGACTTGTACTCACTTGGCTCTCTTGGGCAGCAGCGCAGGCTTAGGGGGCTCCTCTCTCGTCCTCTTCAATGTTCGGGGCAAGAGCAAAGAGTTGTCATCGAATTTCATACTGTCCTGTATAAAAAACATACAGTCAATATCATATCATTCTTAATTGCAACTATGTTCATTTTTTAAATATTATAAGATAGGTATAGATAGATATTAGGCAAAGAGGATCGAGTATTATAGAGAGTTACTGTCAAAGTAAAATGTGTAATCACAGTGCATAGACTGCCATCTCTCGACACAACCTTAATACTTTTGAACTTCAGTTTTGACAATTTGGCCCATATTGTTAGATTGTTAGCATGATATGCTGATGATATGTGTTAAAATGTCAAATATTAATATAAGCGCCATCTAGCCGAGCGTTTCCCAAAGGTGTAACGCCATCTAGGTCACCGTACCTTTTTCTCTAGGGCTTTGAGGTACGCTTTTTTCTTAGACTTTTTCCGTCTATACGGAGTTACATATGTCTTTGATATTAGGGATGTACCGACTATTGATTTGGCTGACTAGGGCGACTACCGACTAGTCGGCGCTGGGGTGGCCGATTAGTCGGCCGACTAATCGGCCGGTCGAACAGTTTTTTCGCCTAAATTCACATTTTAATTTCATTTTTGGTCCTTAGTTCACGCTTTTCATGATTTTATACAAGTTCAAAGGTCTATGAGAATATTTATATACATTTTCCATTTTTAACAACCGGTTTGGCGTAGTAAGTAGTGAATTAAGCTCTCGTGTGCCGGAACGTTCGTAGGTATTGAACTCTAACTTAACCTCGTCCACCATACAATGTTTTTGCAAAGGGATTTCGATTCTAGGTATACTTGAAATCGAGTTGAGTTTCATTTGTTCGAAAAATTTAAGAAACAAAAGAAATCCTACTTTATTTCTTTACACGAAAGTAGAAATTCCATTGCAACCTCAGACGAAGGATACTATAGACTAGACGCAAGCGTACACCCGTAAGGGACAGATATAGAATAATGTAGCGAATTTAAGAATCACTTTAAAAATGGCTGACAGTTTACCATAAACAACCTACGTAATTTGGGCGGATAATAAGCTTGACAAGTCACGTCCTTATTGTTTGCCACAAACTCGTTTGTGGCAACGGCGGAGAAGTGAAACTATGACAAAGACAAAAAATAACATTTTGCTCTCTGTCACTCTTATTATAATTTGTATGTGACCATCTCGTTCGGTAGTGGTATTATTATTTGGCTGTCTAGTCTATAGTATCCTTTGTTTAAGATTGCAACCAAATGTACATCTGATTGTAAATTGGGCGGCAAGAGGTCGAAATTAATTAGAATTCAATATCTACGAACGTGGATCCACGTTCCGGCATACGAAAGATTAATGATCCTGCCTATGACATTGATAGTCCTAACTAGGACATTTATTTCTGTGATTACTGATATTTGTCGTTTTGACTAAGAAAGGCGTAACAAATAGGTACATTTGACGACCGGTTTGGCGTAGTCGGTAGTGACCCTGCCTGCTACGCCGCGGTCCCGGGTTCGAATCCCGGTAAGGGTATTTATATGTGTGATGAGCACAGATATTTGTTCCTGAGTCACGGATGTTTTCTATGTATATAAGTATTTGTATATTATATATATCGTTGTCTGAGTACCCACAATACAAGCCTTCTTGAGCTTACCGTGGGGCTCAGTCAATCTGTGCAAAAAATGTCCTATAATATTTATAATACAATCACATCAGCTATTGATTTATTTTTGTACTGTTTTTCTATCACTTAGCTATGAAGTGCCGACTAATCGGCCATTTTTGCCGACTGGTCGCCGACTACAAAAATGGCCGGATAGTCGGCTTTGCCGACTAGTCGGTACATCCCTAGTAGATATATGCTAGGGCCTTGTTAGCTGCGTGACCATTATTGTGACGTTGACGTTCGAAAAACGCCACCCCGTCGCTGCGGAAACGCGTCGTCGACGCTGCGCGGCCGTTAATGAGACGTCGGCGTTTAAAAAACGCATTTACTGTGGAAGTGTGATGAAAAAGTACTTGCCTCTAGTAAAGATTCCAATTCTCCCTTTTTCTTCGCTGGCGGAGCTTTCTTTTCTTTCGGTGTCTGTAAAAATAAAAAGTTTACCAATGCCGAAATCACAAAAAAAATATTGGCTCTTTCATACATTTCGACTGTCTTGATACCAATCATTTCTATCGAACAGCCAATTTTTTTTCGCAATTTCGGCATTGGTTCCAAAATAAAAGTATTTTATGTTGTTATTAATAAATTTCAGGACTGACCATTGAACTTGGCACCCATTTAGATATCACTTATTTTTTCGTTGACGTGAACAAGCAAGGCATATCGTCACTACTTTTAAAAAATCTCGTATCTCACGCTGTTCCTCAAAGTTAAAACGCAGTAAGTCTATATGCATTCCATACATACTTACTACAATTTTCTTTTCATTGACAGACGAAGATACAAGTTTTTAGGGTTCCGTAGTCAACTAGGAACCCTTATAGTTTCGCCATGTCTGTCTGTCCGTCCGTCCGTCCGTCCGTCCGCGGATAATCTCAGTAACCGTTAGCACTAGAAAGCTGAAATTTGGTACCAATAATGTATATCAATCACGCCAACAAAGTGCAAAAATAAAAAATGGAAAAAAATGTTTTATTAGGGTACCCCCCCTACATGTAAAGTGGGGGCTGATATTTTTTTTCATTCCAACCCCAACGTGTGATATATTGTTGGATAGGTATTTAAAAATAAATAAGGGTTTACTAAGATCGTTTTTTGATAATATTAATATTTTCAGAAATAATCGCTCCTAAAGGAAAAAAAGTGCGTCCCCCCCCCTCTAACTTTTGAACCATATGTTTAAAAAATAATCACAAAAGTAGAACTTTATAAGGACTTTCTAGGAAAATTGTTTTGAACTTGATAGGTTCAGTAGTTTTTGAGAAAAATACGGAAAACTACGGAACCCTACACTGAGCGTGGCCCGACACGCTCTTGGCCGGTTTTTTAAAAGTAGTGACGATATATCATATTATTGAACTTGGCTCTCATTTCACATTTATGTTTTCGATGGGATATCATTACTTTTTGTAGGTATTTTAAGGCTACGGGAACGCTTATTAATATTCACTAAGTTTACTGGAAAGTCTAGGACTACTAGCGCCATCTAGTAAGCCCTGGTTGAACTAAACATGTTTTTACTGAACATATCACTTTTCGAAAATTATAAAAAATTACCAATTTTTGATTTTTTTTTCTGTGTATTCACATAATTATCTATCTTCATGTAAAATTTGAACTTTCTAGGTCATCTGGAACTGGGTTAGAATTTATGTCTATAGGTATATATTCGTATATGATAAAAATTGACGATTTTTAGACTTTATTATCTAAACAACCGTTTGAGATGTGTTTATGAAATTTGGAGCACATATATATCTCACAGGTGTTAATATATGAGCCAAATTTGACACTTTTATGTAAAATAGTTTTGGAGTTATGAGGGGGTCAAAGGTGGCTCCAAATGGTTCGTGTAATATTACACACGGTGCTGCTCGCCAGTTATTTTGCTTAAACTTGGCTTGCCACGCTACCGCGTGTCTAGATGTTATATACATATAAATTAAAGCCTAAATTTAATAAACGAGGTAGACTGAGCATATGAAACTACTCAAGATTCAGTGCCACGGCATATTTAATGACATTATTATAATAATTAATGAAATATTACAATGTCACTAGTGTCACTTCGTTCGTGCCACAAAAATATCCAGGTATGATCATGTGTTAGCACTATTAGTTAGAGGCCTTACCTGTGCGTCTTTAGGAGTCTCATTCTTCTTAATCTCCTTACTCTTAGGAGTTTCCTTTTTACCCTCTTTACTCTTAGGTGTGTCCGCCTTCTTAGCTTCCCTAGCGTTAGTTGTCTCCGGCTTCCGTGTAACGGGTGGAACTATAGTATCGTCTCGTAGGGAGCGGCGCGAGCGAGGCGCGGGCGCGGTAGCGGTAGCGGGCGCGGGGGAGGGCGCGGGGCGGGAGGAGCGACTCGACACGCTAGACGAGCGGGACGAGTCAGACACATTCTCTGCCTGGAAATAATAAATAAATATTAATGATACAGGACATTCTAACGTAGATTGACGACCGGTCTGGTGACCCGGTCTGCGACGCCGCGATCCCGGGTTCGAATCCCGGTAAGGGCATTTATTTGTGTGATGAACGCAGATATTTATTTTGTTTCTGAATTATGCACGTTTTCTATGTATTTATCTATACAAGGTGCTCGCGAGGAACCGCTTCGCGAAAAAAAAATTTTTTTTGTTTTTTTTTTTACTTTTTTGGACGTATTTTCACATAAAAAGTAGGGATGTACCGACTAGTCGGGAAAGCCGACTATCCGGCCACATTTGTAGTCGGCGATTAGTCGGCGACTAGTCGGCAAAAAGGGCTGATTAGTCGGCACTTCATTAGTGATAGAAAAACAGTACAAAATTAAATTACCAGCTGAAAATTATGGTTGTATTATGTAGCTATCAGTAATTCCTTTTTCTTGTCAAAACAACAAATATCTGTTATCAACACAGAAATACACAGAAATAAATTTCCTACCTAGGATTATCGACATCATAGGCAGGATCACTACCCACTAAGCCAAGCCGGTTGTTAAAAATGAAAAATGTATATAAATATTGTCATGATCATGAACCTTTGAACATCTGTAAAAAAAACATGAAAAGCGCGAACGAAGGACCAAAAATGAAATTCAAAATGTGAATTTATCGAAAATTATGTTCTGACCGACTAGCCGCCTAGTCGGCCGACTAATCGGCCACCCAAGCGCCGACTAGTCGGTAGTCGGCCTAGTCGGCCAAATCAATAGTCGGTATATCCCTAATAAAAAGTAATTTTTATCTATAAAGTTGGCAATTAAAATGATCCATAGTCCCAAAATTCTATCAACGGAACGTCTGTTCTACAGCAGAAAAGTACGTGAAGCGATTGAAATTAGGAAGCATCGAAATTTCAACCAAAATGAGGGACAGGGAATTTCTTCTTCGTGGAATCCAGTGATTAGCAAATGTAAGCGTGAAAAAACACCGAGGGACACACCGGCTGATGTCGTGAGTGTTGTGTGTAGGCAAAGTGACAACCCTAGCGCAAAAGTGAATAATCAAGAACAAGTGCGGGTAGTTCGAGAAACTCGCGCGGCTAGAAGATGTTGATGCAATTCCTCGCCAGTCTACCCGTGACCACGAACATAATGTGATGTTCGAAACGTCGGGCCAAATATAAATGTAAGTGTTTACGCGATTAAGTCCCGTTTTGTTCTAAAATTATAATTAAAATGAGTTCCTTAATTTATTTTTCTAAAAACCAAATGTTTTGGAAGTTTTTCTTGTCACATTTTGACATCTATCAATGACTACTGTGAGACTATGCTCCACAATTGCGCATCAGCGCCGTTAAGAAGACCTTTTCTACTGAGTAACAATACGGAAATGTTTTTTTTTAATTGGCAATAACTCTGAAACTAGACGAAATCTAGAAAAGTTTATACAACATTTTAGTCTTAAAATGTGACCAAGAATATGCCGTTAAAGTTATATAGGTTCCTCGCGAGCACCTTGTATAAGTATGTTTATTATTGACGCTATTTGACGCGTGTTTGACGCTAGATGTCACTACAAATAACTCGCATTTACTAATGTATGGAGTTACAACTCTTCCCTTACTTATTCCTCTTACTATGGTTTGGGGCTACGTTGATTTGTGTAAGGTGTCCCCAATATTTCAGACCCGTTGGCTTAGTCGGCAGGTGGGCATTTTCGCGAGAACAATCACAAAAAAGAAATATTTTTATGGTAGGTAAATTTTATGTTTTTTCTACTCAGAATCACGAGCCCTTTCGATCTAGGACAAAAAAATGGTAACAAAATGTTCTATCATTTTGCATACATTCCACTTTGTAACCGCTGGACAAAGTGTTCGAAAAATGGTAACAAAGTGGAAAAAATAAATTTGAGACGCTTTTTTCTGCCTAGTAGAATGGAAAGGGCTCGTGATTCAGAGTAAGAAAAACATTAAATTTACCTATTTTAGAAAAAAACATTTTTGAATCTTTTTTCACGATAATGCCCAGGTGTCACTACCGACTAGGCCGGTCAGAAATTCATGATAAATAACATGTTACCTTAACATTAACAACATCTGGCTCCTTCTTAATCTTAGAACTCTTGGGACCGGCTTTACTCTTCTTTGCTGGCTCATTTTCCTTAGTATAAACCGGCTCCGTGACACCCAGGATACAGTTACTTTGTTCAGGCTGGAAGAATATAAATTTTTAAAGTTGTAAACCGAATGTTCGGCCGAATATTCGTATTCGGCAAAGTCCTTATTCGGCCCATCTCTAATAGGTACATTATTAATAGAGATGGGCCGAATATTCGGTAAATATTCGGTATTCGGCATATTCGGCAAGTTTTTAATTGTTCGTATTCGGCCGAATTATTCGGTTGCATAGCCGAATATTTACCGAATAAACAAAGTAAATAACTAATGAAGATCTTCCGTATTCCATTGGATAATATGCTCCTATTTTAGTAGCTTTTTACGGAACTGTTAAAAAAAGAGAAACCTATGTGTCAAAATATAAGTTTTTTAAAAAAGTTAAAAAACCGTAGTTTAAGAGTTGAGAAGAATTCAGAGTTGTTTTAACTAAGTTTTAGTTATCCACTAAATCATAAAAACATAGTTGTAGATGGTTGTAGTAACATTTGTAACGATTATCAATCATTTAATAGTTTTAATGAATCCTCTTAAAAAATATGGCGTAACCGAATGTTCGGTTCGGTAAGAGCTGAACCGAATGTTCGGCCGAATATTCGTATTTGGCAAAGTCCATATTCGGCCCATCTCTAATTATTAAGACCATACGCACTTCTCCTTTCTTAGTATCCTGTATGGGAAGCCCGAGCCGGGTCCTCGTCTTGATGTTGGTCTGACGAGTCAGCTCCAAGAACTGGTGGAACTCGTTAACCTTGTCGACACACAGCTCACATATGAGAGGAGGCATTCTGTCGTCTGGACGCACCTGGAAGTAACAACAACACTAAATTGAACTTTTTGGCAAGCATTAACGTCTACATTTGATGCCAGTAGGCTTACAGCCCTATTCATAAACATACTCTACAGTTATCAAGCCAATAAAGTTTGTTGACGACCGGTCTGGTTCAGTCAGTAGTGACCCTGCCTGCTAAGAGCGGTCCTGGGTTTGAAACCCGGGAAGGGCATTAATTTGTGTGATGAGCACAGATGTTTGTTCCTGAGTCATAAATCTTTTCTATGTTAAGTAAATTTGCATATTATATGGATATTAAAGTTCCTGGGTGATTGATGAGAAAGAGACAAAAAGTAGCCTATGTCACTCTCCATCCCTTCAAGTACCACCATTTAAAAAATCACGACGATTTGTAGCTCGGTTTTGCCATGAAAGACGGACAAACAAACAGACAGACATACTTTCCCATTTATAATATTAGTATGGATACATCCTTTTGAAAAGACAATCCTCATTATAGTGTCTTGAATTGAATAATAAAGTACATGTAACTTTAGTACAAAGTTTAGGAAACAATTATTTCAGTGAAGGATGAATAATTATGTAAATAAATAACACTACACTGAAAATATATATGTAGTATATGTATGTAGGTATATAATATGTAAGCAGTATGTATGTATATGTATGTGTAGGTATTATATGTATTATGTAGGTATATGCTTTTTAGCTACTATTAATTACTTTTAATTTAGTTTTTTTTTTGCACCTCCTAATTAGTTAAAGTTATGAATACCATTTTTCCACTACCCAAAGGTTGCCTGGAAGAGATCGCTCTTTAGCGATAAGGCCGCCTGTTGTTTACCTCTGTAATAAAATTTGTTGTAATGTGTGTGTTCCTATGTACATTTCTGAGGTTGTGCAATAAAGTGAATTTGTATTGTATTGTAAAATATGCTAAATTTAACTGAAAAGGGAAATAAACTTCCAGAGAACATACACTGCATGTTGAAACCCCAGTTTATATAAAAAGGAAAATATAGTAACAAAACCTACTTTAACATATTTGGTTAAAGTACAAAAGGCATTATTAAGCACCAAAATAAGTTTTGGGTGGAAATTACAGACCAAATAACATAAAAATTCGAATGACTACAGCATACGTGTTATGATCCTGAAGCACACAAAAAGTAAAGTTCTTAACAGCGAAATGTTCTCTATTCATTCTAAATACAATACTTTACCTCTAATTGTAGGCATTCTTGTATTTTCTGTCTTAATTCTAGCTCAGGACTGTCTACATCGATTATATTTTGGATGATAGGCATTCGGTAGCCTCCGCCGGCGCCGCATAGCCGACAAGCCCGGTATATTTCATAAATAGTCTGCTTTTCAAACTTCGATATCGTAAACCTTTCCATTATTGCGGTTTTTGTAGTTCCATATAAGAATATAACACGAAAAACATAAAGCAAACTTGCTACGTTCTACATGCCGCTGCGACGAAACGACGCCATCACGGGCTTTAATCTTCAAACATCGAATTCTAGCCTTAATTTCGAATGGTTAGTATTACAAATGACCACGGGCTTTAATCTTCAAACATCGAATATACGTAGTATAGTACACGGAAGTTTATAACTAAAGCATGGTATAGTATCTCTTATTAGTCTGTGGACGCCATCATTGTTCATCTCATCTGTCATTTCATATCGCCGCAAGTTTCGTTTAGTTTCACATCAAAGTTATAAGTATTGGAAAGGTCGTGAACACACAAAATTATATTAAATATTGAATTAAATTATAATTTTGATAAAGTAACAAACAAACCAAATACCCAAACAACATACGACCGCACCGCTCCGCGACCTTGGAACTTTTTCACGTAAGTAAGAGCGAGATACTAATAACTCTTTCTCGCTCTCTCTTACATGATAATAGGCGGATGGAAGGGTGGACCTTGGCGCGGACTGGATAGAATACGTGTTCGCACAATAAAGACTGTCACGGCTCAGCCACGACATTGGTCTAAGCGCGACAGCGTTGAGCGGCGGTCATACATTGGAGCGAGACACAGCGATGGGACTTTTCATTCCCACGTATGGGGCGGCTCACCGCTGTCGCGCTTAGACCAATGTCGTGGCTGGGCCGTCAAGCTGTCAATCCATTTCCGGCGCAAGGAAATAGTAGCAAAATAAAAAAAAGTATGAGGGAATGTTTATCGTCCCATAGAACATTACAAATTTCGCGTTTTTTTTTAATGACAAACATTTTTATCTTTTTTATCAAAATACAGTTTGGCGCAGCGAACTTGTCAATGAAAAAAATCGTTAATAAATTATCCGAACATCTTTCTTTTTCTATTAACAATTTGGGTGTGTTTCAATAGTTCCACTGTACTGTCCTGTTCCCTAATTTAGTTCGTGAATTGAAACCCTCGCAACGCTCAAGATTCCACTTATTGAACCACTCGCTACGTTCGGGTTCAATATTTGAATCTTTCGCTTGCTCGGGTATCAATATTGGCACGTGCGGTTAAACAACAACCTAACTAATATTGTATATCGGTAGACATTCTGTAACACACAGACAATTTATAACACAGAATATATACTTAATAGTACAAACACAGAAGGCTCACTCCTTTGATGTTCAAAATTCCGCCATTCTAAATTCTTACCTACATTAACAAACGGACCACACGCGAGCAACCGACATTTATTTTGAGTTCTATTGCGCCGAGCGAAGGTCGACACCACTGAATGGTCCGCGAACTCACGGCCGCCGGCATGTACTTGAGCCGCCCTTGTTTGTACATACATACATACATACAATCACGCCTGTTCCCCAGAGGGGTAGGCAGAAATCACGGATTTCCATTTACTACGATCCTGACAAACCACCTTCGCTTCGCACAAATTACACACTTGCATAACGTTTCTCAAACTCGGTTCCGAGTACTTCTGACCTTTTTGCAATATTTCCCCGATTTGGTAGAGAAAAGTTCGCCTAGGTCTTCCACTTCCAACAACCCTTCCACTCTTTTTCAAATACCACCTGTTTGTAGTTTAAAATGTAGGTACTTATTCAAAGTTGCGTGAAAAGTCTTGTATACCCACTTGACGAACACGTAGGCTATATTTTATTACTCCGTCATATCTAAAATATATCGTAAAAAATAACAAGTCGTCGTTCCAATTAGTTATGATTGGCGTTTTACACTTTTCCGCCTGCTAGTCATCGGGCGAAACGCGATGGGGACGGTGTACATAGTTTTATATGTTTTAAGTATAGTGAACTTGATAGAATGCGGATACCCACCGGTGAGTACCTAGAATTATAGATTAAATATGTATAACAAGATCATACCATCCCATACATTAAAATGCGACCGCCTAAGACCGCGCTTACACTCCACCACACATAGATGGCGCCACAAAAAAATGTCTTTTAGCTTTCGATTATACTTGTAGATGGCGTTAAGTGTCACTTTTGACATAGATTTACGGCTTGGAATTGACACTTAATGCCAATCTACAAATAATCGGTGGCAACAGGGCATTTTTTGTGGCGCCATCTATGTGTGGTGGAGTGTAAGCGCGTTCGTAGGCGGTCGCATTTTAATGTATGGGATGGTATGATCTTGTTATATTTAATTTATGCTAGAATGGACAAATGTATCTACCAAAGATATATGTAACTCCGTAAAGACAGCTACAGTCTAAGAAAAAAACGTACCTCAGAACCACATAGACAAAGGTACGGTGGCCTAGATGGCGTTACACCTTTGGGGGACGCTCGGCTAGATGGCGCTAATATTAACATTTGACATTTTAACATATATCAAGCTAAGAATATGGCCCAAATTGTCAAAACTGAGGCTTAAAAGTTTTAAGCTTGTGGCGAGAGATGGCAGTCTATGCACTGTGATTACATATTTTACTTTGACAGTAACTCTCTGTAATACTTTATCCTCTTTGCTATCTACTGGGCCCATGGGCTTGACGCCGCAATAGAAGTCGTCCCACGATAAGTCTGCATAGATTTTAATAGCCCTGCCTGTTAAGTAAACGTCATAATTTCATCAGGTTGTAAAAATCGTTGCAAACTTACCGTGTATTACCTATATAGACGGTCAACAAAATGAAAAGGTAGTGCTCATCGGCCAACGAGGAGGCACACTCAAAGGTTATGACTAACAGATGGCGCCATCCTATTAATCCATACGTGAGAGCGAAAAGATAATATGTTTTTTCTCTCTCACATACGAATGACAGTGACATGCCTAGACACTTGCACAGGCGCCGCCTAGCGGGATAAAATGTCAGTGTGCCTCCTCATTGTCTTCATAAAACGCGTGGCTTCCTAAACCTTGATGTTGTTGAAATCATTCCCATAGGACATTTGAATTTCGCGCCTTTTTAGTGCCAAGATTTGGTTGACCGTCTAGGTGCCTATATTTTGTTTTTCACATCCAATCTATTGAATCTATGAAAAGTTGCGTAACGCGTCACTACATTGCGGCGACAGAACTGCCCGTGGGAACATACCCTAAGATAATTATCAGGTTATGGGCCCAGTAAAAAGAGGAAAGAGCAACATAACAAAACGCATACGTACTTATTATTGTGTTAAAACAGTAGGTATCTGAAAACACCCCAGTGACATTATATATGACATGACATAGGTGACAAATACAGTTGCAGTTTATTTTATTTTTTACTAACTTTTGCCCGGGGTTTTTCTCGCGTTAGAAAGAGACAAAGTAGCCTATGTCACTCTCCATCCCTTCAACTATCTCCACTTAAAAAATCACGTCAATTCGTCGCTCCGTTTTGCCGTGAAAGACGGACAAACAAACAGACACACACACTTTCCCATTTACTTATAATATTAATAAGTAAGTAAGTAAGGAAGTATGGAGTATGGAAGTATGGATTGATTTATTACAGAACAGAAAACATATTACACAAATCATGATTTAAATCTTCGCCAAACTTCATAGTAATTTGTAGGCGAAAAGAGACACTCTTTTTACATATTTTTAACCCCCGACGCAAAAACGACGGGGTGTTATAAGTTTGACGTGTCTGTCTGCCTCTCTGTCTGTTTGTCTGTCTGTCTATGTGTGTGTCTGTCTGTGGCATCGTAGCTCCCGAACGGATGAACCGATTTAGATTTAGTTTTTTTGTGTGAAAGCTGAGTTAGTCGGGAGTGTTCTTAGCCATGTTTTATGAAAATCGGTCTAAGTACTATGTCGCGGTCGGGGGTTTTTTTCATTAGTAACTTAGGTATAGGTATTGTTAGTAACATTTTGATTTTAATTATGCTATGTTAGTATGTGGCCTTAGTGACTAAACCTACTTACCTACATACCTAAGAAGAATACTAAATGTCTAGCCCAGTTAGTAGCAACTGCCTTCGATACCGAAGGTCCTGAGTTCGAATAGCGGTAATGGAATTTATTTATGAACCGATTACCACGTATCCGCGGGTGTCTATATTTTTCAAATGTTTGTTAGTGTGTTTTCACATTATCCGAACCGATATCGGATGTAGGAAGGGTTTCAAAGGTAAAAATCAAAGATGGCGGCTTAAACGCATGGTCTATCGGTCCTACATCCGATATATATATCTGCACCTCTAGCACAACTTGTCGCGACAGCCGCGAGAAGTGATAGATCGGCGCGACTGCATGCCTTAATGTGGTGTGGCGGGGTTGCAGCACAACTTACGCGTGAGAGCCGCGACAATGTCGCGGTCAAACATCACTGTCAATAAATGACAAACCATCGCGACTTTGAACTAGAATAATGTGAAAAGGCACTTAAGATATGTTATTTGTATTTCAGACGGGTGATGAAGTGATACCCGGCAGCGTTTTGTTGCCAGCCACAAGAAGAGGCCGGTACCTCGCCAACATAGTCCGACGCCAAGCTGTGGTAAGATAATCATTCGTAACATTCGTGGGACTAGATCGCTATTAGTCAACAAGTTGTTAAACATTCTAAATTTCCGTAAATTACGAACAATTGAAACTGAGAACATTGAGAATGAGAACACTCTATTTATAGACTCCAGCTCAGCGTGCGTAGCCGAATGGCATTTCTACGGCGCAAAACGAAAACGAAACTCCGCGAAATGTAGTCTGGCTCTGTTGCGGCAATATGCAAGTGCGATAGAGATATATATCTACGATCGTTTCGTTTCGTGAGCGTTAGTGCATTCGGCTATTTACGCACACAGAGCCGCCAGACCTTAATATTAACAAGGATGAAACTTAGGCCTAGTTAGTGAAAGGTGTTAGTATGGAAATGACGGCAGATAGAGAGGAATGGAGGAGGAAAATCTGCTGCGCCGACCCCATATAATGGGAAAAGGGCAAGAGAATGATGATGATGAAACTTAGGCCTACTTGCACCAAACATTTAACTCGGGGTTAGTGGGCTGTCATCTGTCAAATTCTATATAAAAAGGTGGGTTAACTCTCGGGTTAACCCTTCATCTTCGTTGGTGTAAGTGGCCCTTACTGACTTAAAATACTTTTTACAGGATGGCACTGGAATCAAATTCAACAAGGACGCTGATCGGGTAAATTTAAACATTACCTAGATTAGATTAGATTAGATTTCTTTATTTCATGATAAAAATTACACTATAAATTTGCTACATGTCAAAATTATGTTTATCTTCTCATCATGATCGTCAAAAATTACATAATAAATTCCAAATAAAAATAATTGTGTCTCCCAAATGAGGATCGTCATTTACAAAGAAAGAAAATACACATGCCAAGCTAAATAAAATTAATAAATTAAGTTACAATATCATGAAATTATCACGGAGCAAGAAAATATTATATAACAGAGAAATATAGGTATAATTATATCATCGGTCATTAAAAATTCAAATCCATGTACTCATTTACAGAGTACATGGGGTTATCTAACAAAAGGTTTCTCAATTTGCGCTTAAATGCTTCGTCACATGGCTTCATTTCTCAGATCGGCAGGTAAGTGCTCATAGTAAGTAGGGCCGATGACTCGAGGGTTCTTTCTTGAAAGTGCCATGCGACGGGGGACTGTTCTCAGACGGCCTGTAGATCGAAGCTGTTTGCCCGGAAAGTCTATGCGTGCAAATTGGGATATATTATGTCTAACATACAGCAGTACGTCGAACAGATATTGTGAGTAGTGCGTCATTATACGTTGAGAACCGAAGAGCTCTCTACAAGGGTACCTGTCTTTTACACCGGCAAGTGTACGTATTGCGCGTTTCTGAATTATAAGGACTCTTTTTGCATCAGTAGAATTGCCCCAGAGCAGTGAGCCGTATGCCATGATAGAATGGAAATGCGCAAAGTACACCTGCTTTAAGGCTTCTGCCGAAATAAGAGGCCTCAGTTTTCTCAACGCAAACGACGCACCACCCAACCGATCACAAAGATTGTCTACATGGCACTTCCAATTCAGAGTATTGTCGATCAGGAACCCTAGAAACTTACTCTCTTCGCACATGGTCATTGGAAAGTTAGCCATGCAAGGTGGTGGTTGAACCTTTCGACCAGAGAATAACATAACATTCGATTTGGAATATCTGTTTAAATTTAAAAAAATGTGTATGTAATGTAAGGTAAGGTGGGGAAAGATTTAAGGGTTTATCGTGAAATTCGTGAATCGGGTTTATGATGAAAAATCTTCCGTATAACGAAGTCTAACACATGTGGCGTGTTGCATAATATAAGTAAGGTGCACTAGGGTAATTCCGAAAGTCGTCTAATTTCGAAAGTCGCAACAAAAATCACCATTATTTCCATCATATCAAGATTCCTCTTTCGGAATTACCTGATCATTTTTATCATTCGGAATTACCCTAATGCTCCTTACCTATCAATGATGTAAGATTCATGATCGTAGTAAAACTTTTGGAAATAGATTCTTCCCGCGATACAAGTATATGTGAACTTATGTGCGAAATGTCATTTAATATTTGCCAGTCGGTTTTCGGCGAAGGAAAACATCGCGAGGAAACCGGCGGACTAATTCCAATAAGGCCGAGTTACTCTTCGGGTTGAAAGGTCCCATGACAGTCGCTTTAGTAAACCTAGTTCTTAGTTCTTACGCCAAATCTTATTGGGATTAGTTGTCAAAAACTGGCCCCAGGCTGTCATAAGCCGTGGCGAATGCCGGGATAATGCAAGAAGGATGATGATGATGATGATAGTAATCTTATAGATGAACGCCGAAGCGAAGAAGAAAGTGGACGTCCTATCCGAGGAGCTTCTCCCGTACATCATAGCGGAGCAGGAACGAAGAACAACACTGCACAAACGCGTGATGACCGCCATACAGAATGGGGAGAAGGGAGTCACTATAGCTGAGATGAGGAATAAGCCGCCGCTTATTATTAGAAAAGGTATGATTTTTTAAAATTTAGGAATTATAATGTAGTGAACATGTCAGAAAGTACATGACCACACATACATGCATAGCATAAGGTTGCCAGGGATCAAGAAGAGAACGGAGTGTTAGGGACGGCAACGCGCAATAATTCGAGTGTTGTAGGCATCCATAGGCTACGGAGATTGCTTACCATCAGGCGGGCCGTATGCTTGTTTGCCACTGACGTAGTATAAAACACGCCGTTGATACTATGATTGCTTACACTGTATTTTAATGACGTTAGTAAAGCTTTTGATTGAGTATGCCTCAGGGGCTCTTCATTTAATATTATATTGTACCAATATTGAATCTTCAACCCATTCTTGACTAAAATAGGTATAATGAAACGACCCTCGATCGAGATCGTAAGATATTTTCCGATCGCCGAATCTCGAAATGTAGGTAATCATTATGGCGTGCCTCAAGGGAGTGTTGCATGTCCTCCGTTATTCATAATTTATGAATAAGCAAAAATGTACATCCTAAATAAACTTGCTTCATGCTAGATTGTATCTGCTGATATATCTATGCTATAAAATGAATTCTTCATTCAAAAAACAAAATAAGCAACTGCATTGCTCGTTCGTCGCTGGAAAGAATCAATAATGAGGATTTTTTCACAGGCCACCGTTTGCGAAAATAAATGCACCAAACAGAAACACACACCTCAGGTACTCAAGCAAAAATATCAAGAAAATAAAGATTACATTACACCAAGTACAACCACATCAAGCTTTATAGAAAATAATCCATGAATATTCTCAAAAAATGTATTAGTATTTGCGGCGGCGGCGGTAGGTTAGAATGAATAAATTTATTTCATTAATTATTGAGTTTCCATTTCTAAACATTTATTTAAACAGTTGCACAACAAGAATTAATACAAAAGGCGGATTTTGAGACGTTTTCTACCATTCAACCACTGGGCAAAACAGAAAGCTATGGTGGGTGTGTGAAAAAGAATTGCTACAATCGGTATGTGGTTTTGTTCTATAGATAATTTGATTAAAAGGGTAGTAAACAAGTAGTAAATTATTCGAAAATATACTTATTTAAATGCAGATTTTCTAGTGGATACTTAAGACAATAAAAATAATATACTTACCTTATACTATTTATAAATAATCTTTATTGCACACCGGGTACCTGCAGAAATATTACATTAAGCATACACGGCCACTCAAGAAGAAATAAAACGACAGGTCTTATCGCTAATAAGCTTTTCCAGACAACCTTTCAATTGCGTAACTAGTTTTAACAAGTTTATAATTCTATATGTTTTTAAATATTTTATGCTTTATGTTGCTTACTTACTTCCTGCGACGGCTCAGCGACCCGAAGTGGATCTTGGCCTCCGACACAAGATTCCGCCATTCGCTCCTATCCTATGCGATCTAATGCCACTCGGTCACTTGAAGGTCACACAGGTCTTTCTGAACCTCATCGATCCATCGGTACCTGGGACCATGCTTTAATTTACATAACTTACATACTAAGCTTTTAAAAGCTAGCTTATATCTAAAATAGGCCCTTGAAACATTGTACCAAGGATGCTGGCGACATTTACTCGCTATACCGTTGTACGAGGAAATCGCCAGCTGGGGACCGATATTTAAATCTCGAACGCATGAATTCGCCGTTCGAAAGTCGTAGCATTACGTCGTCGATTCAAAAATCGGTCCCCTGTTCGGTTAATATGTGTTTTAATTTAATAACTTAAACCAGGTCTAATGTACCGCTGCCCAGCGAACCGCGCACCGAAAGAGCCCGACGGTTCTGGCGTGTTGCTCTGCGAGGATGACATCACGCCGACTCAGGTCATGTACGATGCCTGTCTCAGCGCTGAGGATAAAGAGCTGTATAATGCTGAGAACAAATACTTCTTCTGTAACCGTAAGTATTTGTAACCTGAGTATAAATACGTCACGTAAAGAGAAAAGACATCAACGCGCTACCGTTACTACTAGTATCTAATGAAGATGAATGCTGTTAAGGTGGCTCGCTTTCCATACAAAAAACATCTACCATTTATTTAGTCACCGCACACTACAACTAAATAAAAATATGCGCATACATCTACTATACATTATCCGTCGTCGCGGTAGTGAATGAAATACATTGTTTCATACAGAAATCATGGACAAATCCTTGTGAATTTTTTATTAATTTTACGTAAATGTGCGTGCCAAATTTTGTGTACAGACACAGAGCCGTCATATTTCGCGCATTTTTAGTTGACATTGTCATCAGTGACATTTGGCTCTTGACAAGTAATTATTTAAAGATATTGGTTTAGTTAACTCAAGCAGACTCAGAAATAATGACGCATTTTGTCAACAAAGATACATATCGTGTATTTCGACACTGCTAATGTAAATCGAAATGGCGTCTCGGTCAAACGACTGACTATGATGCAGAAGATCGTGGGTTCGAATCCGAAGTTTTTTTTAATCATTTGAACTTTTATGGATTTATTAAGTATTTTTTATTTTTTTAATGGAATATTTGACTATTACTATATTGCTTTCCTATTTTTTATTTTCATACAAAAATACAATACAATCCTTTATTATGCCTTTGTTGATAAAATAAAATATTACACGTCTGGTATAATACATTATACATAGGTCATAGTGTGGGCATAGTATTAGTAAAGTATTGCATTTACTGAGCTGGTTGACCTATGTTATTGTTGTGTGAATGTTTTTCTTCAACAACTAAATGGTTATATACAATAATATGGGTACGAGTAGCTTTTGCACATTGTAATTTTTCCTCAGTCACCCGTTGACCACGAACGCTGTAAAGTGTTTGAAACATCGGGATGAATTTTAAACTCATTATACGCGATTTAATCCGTTTTCATAGTTTTTATTTCATGAGTAACTATCGCGGTAACTGAAGACAATATTAACTAAATGGTTACAAATAATAATTATCATCAATATAATCTGGTCCAGGCAGGCAATTATGGTCGCGCGATAAATGATAAAACATCTGGCCGTCCCTATAATCACACTTACTAATAGTGCGACAGGGACGGCCTGATATTTTATCGTCTATCGCGCGACCATGCTACCCGTGCTGTACTAGCTTTTGCCCGCGGCTTCGCTTGCGTTAGAAAGAGACAAAAGTAGCATATGTCACTCTCCATCCCTTCAACTATCTCCACTTAAAAAACATGTCAATCCGTCGCTCCGTTTGGCCGTGAAAGACGGACAAACAAACAAACACACATTATCTTTGGTGAAACAACGAATTCTTCCACTTCAGATTATAGAGTAACCAGCTTTTCCCATTTATAATAAACTAGCTTCTGACCGCGGCTTCGCTCACGTAAGAAAGAGACAAAAAGTAGCCTATGTCACTCTCCATCCCTTCAACTAAATCCCCTTAAATAATCACGTCAATTCGTCGCTCCGGTTTTGCCGTGAAAGACGGACAAACAAACAGACACACACCCTTTCCCATTTGTAATATTAGTATGGATTTGACATTATTATTTATATTTAATTAATTATATATGTATAGCCCAATTTCGTCGGGAACAGCGTGTTATGTAATGGCGTCGTTGGTGTACAGTCGTCTGTCACGCCGTGAAGGTGCGTTCGATTCCCAGGATTCTATTAACTTTTTGTATTTTTTTGGATATAAATTTCGTATTTTTTATTAACCGAGCAAGAATGGAGAGCCGAAGGTATCAATTTTATCTTAGAGAACCTATTGATATTTTTATTGTCATTTTGATTTTCTATTTATTAAGTTGAGATATAAAACACAACTTTTAATACCCTCGCTAAATATAATATTTTATCGAAATTACTCCTTAGATAAAAAAAGTCCACTTGAGTTTTTAAAGCATTACGTTACTCAGTTAACTATTGCATTTTCATTTACTAATTTAAGATTTCAAAAGCGATTTGAATACCCTTGCTCCATCGAAAATAAACAATTAGAAAAAAAAATCATTCGAAGAAACTAAAATTTATCTATACTTTTTTGGAATTTTTAAAAATATCAGATTAGGATAATTATGTTAGAAATTCTGAGTTCGACGAACCCAAAAATTATTACCATGTAAGAGAATAGGTTTTTAATCTTTTTTGTGGAAAACGCTCAGTAACTACTGTACGAGTACATATACATTTATGTATAATAATAAAACAAAAAATAGTGTCTCATAGTGTTGTGTTCCTGCCGGTGAGTAAGGCTGCCAGAGCTCAACGAGGGTGTGGGGTGCTGACGACGGGAGGACTTACGGAACTAATTTGTTCCGTCTATTGTCCTTTGTGTCGTCGGCAACCCAAACCCTCCTTTGAACTTGTACACTCCTTTTTGCTGTGCACACGCAGCAAAGGGGAGTGTACAAGTTTCTAATGGGGCGGCAACGCGCATGCGACACTCTTTGAGTTGCAGGCGTCCATAGGTTACGGTGACCGCTTTCCATTAGGCGGACCGTATGCTTATTTGCCACCGACGTATTATTAAAAAAAAAAAAAGAGAAAAAGTCCTGGATTCGAACCCAGTACTTCCATGCAAATCATGCGATGGCACGTATTTACCGCAAGGCTATTTAAACAAGCTGTCGCCGCGTGAAATTATCGACTAGAAGGAATACAAAAACACTGTTTGTATGTGTGAGTGGTACTTAGAAATAGTGTAAAATAGTAAATTTATCTACATTAAGGGGATTAACGTTACAATGAGAAGTTGAATGTTTGTTGTAATACGTCAATTTTAATATTAAATGTTCGCGAAGCATAATTGAAAGTATATAAATGCCTGTATGACTCCACAAAAAAAATAAGACTGGTAATTTGAAGATTAACGCCATCTAACGCAGCCTGAGCTTCGGGTAACCTAAGCGAGCCACCTTAAATTGATTACTTTACCAGCACTTTGCTAATAGAGTCAAGAAGATCTTATCCATATTTTTTCATTACACAATATCAGTAAGAGTAGGCAGAGAAGAAATAACTCGTCGCGAAAGTAAAGGGAAAAAGACATCAACGCGCTATCGTTAGGTACTACTATTTTATAGAAAAAAGTAAAAAATCGATTACTATTCCGACGCTTTGTCACTTGAGTCGCGAAATAGTGATATACACGGGACGGTTCGTGTTCCTGCGAGGATGACGTCACGCCGACTCATCATGTACGATGCCTATCTCAGCGCTGAGGACAAAGTTGTATAATGCTGAGAGCAAATTAAATACTTCTTCTGTAACCGTAAGTACTAGTAAACTTAATACAAAGACGTGTCGTGGAAGTAAAGAGAAAAGACATCAACGCGCTACCGTTACTGCTAGTATGTTGTAATGAATATGAATGCTGAAAAATTTATTACTATAATAGGAGAAAAAAAGTTTCCCAGGGCTTTTATACCATTCCGTTACTACTTTTTCATACATTTTGTATGGCGGCAACGGAATGGAAGGTTCGAAAAAATGTATGGAAATCTTGGGACATTTTTTTTTCCTATCAGGATCGAAAGAGTTCTCGATTCTGAGTATGAATCGCGTAAAAAATACCCATGTTACAAAAAAGTGGGGTGGACAACTTTGAAAAAAATGGTCCATGTTTAAGTTTTTCTCATACCCTCCCCCCTCCCCTGACCACTATGTTCATGGTCTACATGGCCCAACACATTAGGTACTCGACTGGAAACTGAAATTACTATACACCGTGTTCTTTTTGTTTTCCGTTAAATTCGACACGTCATTAGGTTCATTATCAGGAACCACCCTGTATATCAGTTTTAGTTAAATTCGCAAATATAATTTTTTCATCATTTTCATACATAATAAATGAATTTATTAGTGTGAGAAACCCTTAAGAATAACATTCAAGTTAGTGTCAAGTGATTGACGGCACATGTCAAAACAAATAATATTAGGAATTGGTAAGGGCCACACGTGTTCAGCAATTATCTTTATTTTTTTCAATAACTCGATAACCGCAAGAGTTAAGACGCTAGTTTCTTAGAGAAATGAATTGTATCTAGCAATGCACGGTCGAGAAGTTTCCAAAGTTGCAGAACATTTCTCATGAGAATTTTCGGTAAATTCTGAGAATGTTCTCGAGAACGAGAATTTATCAGAAAACTTAGTAACTTCGTAGTAACCATAATTTCGTCGAACTCAGCAAGTCAAGACGTAGTCCCGTGGTAGTGCGCTGGCTTCGTATGCCGATGTTCTCAGGTTCGATCCTGACAGCGATCTTTTTGTTTTTATTTTATTTGTTTTTTTTGTATATACATATATAGGCATGACCAAAAACAGGCATCAAGAAATAAAAGTTCGGTACCTAAGTAATTTAAAAAAGTCAGGACTATAACTGTGAAGTCTGAAAGTCGAAATGTTCCCTGAAGTATAGTGAGATTTAGGTAACTTATCACTTATCAACAAAATAGCTAACTGTAATAGACAATATTATACCTATAATAACATATAGTTTTATATTATGCCCATTTAAACATTATTTCAAGTATATTCTCTTGTTTAAATAATAAATTGCATGTTACGAGAATGTTCTGCGAACATTCTCAAGAATGTTTCCGCTTTTTGGGAATGTTCTGCAATTTCTACATTACTAATTGTATCTAATGTAATGAATCTTCCCTTAAAGTTAACGGAACTCAATAAAAACAGGGTGTATTTACATTCTCAGGTCACAAGATAGAAGGGCCAGATCTGCCCCGCAACGGCACCACAGTATACGGCTGTGCGCCCATAGAGCGGACTTCATTCAACTATACCACCACCAAATGTTCGCTGGAGGACACTGAGGATGTTGTTGTGCACTACCGGTATTACCCAGATCGGGTGAGTGAAAAAAAATGTAGTTTGGAAATCATTGTCTCGTTCCTTATTCGACGAAGCCCCGCAAGGCGGGGCTCATATTTCTGGATTTAATTTAGAATATATGTGTCGACCTGTGGGCATACGTATGTATTGCATCGAATGAATCACATGAATTTACTATGGAATGTCGCATATTGCTGCTATAATTTGGGTACATTTGAAATCCAAATTGTAGTCATTCTTACACAGATTGATTGAGGCCCACGGTGAGCTCAAGATGGCTTGTGTCATTTCTTGATATTTGACACAGATGAAATAATGCAACCTCGAAAAGATTTTTAAATAAGTAATACTATTATCTTTAGTGCGTTTTCACATTGTCCGATCCAATATCGGATGCAGGACCGATATCCCGTACATTTAGGCTGCCATTTTTGATTTTTGCCTTTGAAATCCTTCCGACATCCGATATGAAATATGAAATATGAAATATTTATTTTTCCAAGTAGGCATATTACAATGCGCTTATGAACGTCAAATAGCTCAGTAGCTTACGCCGGCTCTAACCCTACGCCTCAGCCTCGTGAAGATTTCAGTCCCCCCTCAGTTGGAGGGGGGTAACCACTATGGGACCGGCAAGAAACTCGGCGGGCCACTTCTTTTCAAAACATTATATCTTATAATTAACATGCATTAAAAAACGAGATACAATTTAATCAGCAAAAGTATTCATCAAAAAAAAAAGAAATATTAAATTAACAGACTAGGTACTACTCTATGGAAATTCATTTCAATAAATTATACAAAGTACAAAGCTACTATGATTAATAAGAGATTTTAGAGATGTTTAGTCTCTAAGTGTTAAAGTACATAAAAAAAAAGAAAAAATATACATGATGAAAACAAAAAAAAAACGAACTGATACAAATAAAAGATAACTAATATAACTTTAGAGTTGTAAAAGACTCTTGATGTCACAACTAAAGAAAAAAAATAGATATACTTAATCTACTTTTTTCCTTGGAGATGTATATGGTCTCCAAGAGTCAGAAAGAAAATAAACAATCAAGGACCGAACAGAGTGCCTCAATGTAATCAAAATTAATGTTACAATCTAATAGTTAAAGCCCCTATTAGCTGAAACGGATCGGATAATGTGAAAACGCACTATCATCTATGTTACAGACGTACAAATACGTAACGGAGTTGGATCCGGACCGAGAGGTTTGCGACCACTGGAACCCCTGTCAGATTGGCTACATCTTCAGTCTACCGTCGCCTGACATGGCTACCCCTGCCAGTGAACTTTGGCGTAAGTATTACAACAAAGACACATGTTATATCAAAATAAATGACGATATAAATTCCGGACCGAGAAGTGAGCGACCTCTGGTCAGAATGGCTAACTGTAGTTGACGACCCCTGCTCGTTGTAAGTAGTAAGAGAACAGTATACACGACAATACAATGAACCGAGAGGTTTGCGACCACTGGAACCCCTGTCAGATTGGCTACATCTTCAGTCTACCGTCACCTGCACGGGAAGCATGGTCGCGCGATAGACGATAAAATATCAGGCCGTCCCTATCGCACTTACAAATAGTGCGATAGGGACGGCCTGCTATTTTATCACTTATCGCGCGACCATAATTGTCTGCCTGATATGGCTACCCCTGCCAGCGAGCTTTGGCGTAAGTATTACAACAACGACACATATATCAAAATAAATGACGATATAAATTCCGGACCGAGAAGTGAGCGACCTCTGGTCAGAATGGCTAACTGTAGTTGACGACCCCTGCTCGTTGTAGTAAGAGAACAGTATACACGACAATACAATGAACCGAAAGGTTTGCGTCCACTGGAACCCCTGTCAGATTGGCTACATCTTCAGTCTACCGTCACCTGATATGGCTACCCCTGCCAGCGAATTGTGGCGTAAGTATTACAACAACGACACATATATCAAAATAAATGACGGTATGAAATCCGGACCGAGACGTGAGCGACCACTGGTCAGAATGGCTAACTGTAGTTGACGACCCCTGCTCGTTGTAGTAAGAGAACAGTATACGCGACAATACAATGAACCGAGAGGTTTGCGACCACTGGAACCCCTGTCAGATTGGCTACATCTTCAGTCTACCGCGCCTGACATGGCTACCCCTGCCAGTGAGCTTTGGCGTAAGTATTACAACAACGACACATATATCAAAATAAATGACGATATAAATTCCGCACCGAGAAGTGAGCGACCTCTGGTCAGAACGGCTACAACTGTAGTTGACGACCCCTGGGTACGTATCTGAATGCACAAACACTCACGAAACGCTCGTAGATATCGATCTCTATCGCACTTGCTTATTGTTGCGACAGAGCCAGACTACCTTTCGCGGCGTTTCGTTTTCGTTTCGCGTCGTAGAAATGTCATTCGGCTACGGGGCCTGGTCGTTGTAGTGAGAAAACAATATACATAACAATACAATGAACCGAGAGGTTTGTGACTGCTGAAGTCCCTGTCAGATTGGCTACATGCTGACATCTTCAGTCTACCCTCGCCTGATGATGCGACCCCAGCCAGTAGCGTGGCGTATGCAGTAGTAGTAGTAGTAGTGGCTCTTTATTGTACAAAATAGTTATTTGTTATACAAGGGGGCAAAGTTGTATTTTAACGCCGAGTGTGGAATTGAAAAACGAGCAAGTGAAAGGATTCTATAGTTGAACCACGAGCGAAGTGAGTGGTTCGAAAATAGAATCCTGAACTTGCGAGTTTTTTAACACACGAGAAGTAAAATACATTTGCACCCGAGTGTAACACAAAACTTTTCCCCTCACTATAGCGAGGCAACTACAACGCAAAAAATGCGTTTATCACTGCTTCCAGTAGTTCCACCCACTAGTGGGTAAAGTAATTTGTCCTTGAATAAAGTCAAATTAACTGTTTTAAAATTGATAAAAGTAGGTGAATCTAGTAATAAAGATGATTTATGATGGTGGTAAATCATCTTTATTACTAGATTCACCTACTTTTATCAATTTTAAAACAGTTAATTTGACTTTATTCAAGGACAAATTTACTTTACCCACTAGTGGATAAAATGCATTTTTACCCGCTGGTATTAAAGGACAAAACACGTGTTTCCGAGTTAGTGAGGGGAAAATTAAAAATAACATACATTGAGATGTGAAGTACAAACGCGAAGTTATCCCTTAGAGGGATTTTTATTTTATTAACTGAATCTTCATACTTTATTAGTGAGTGCTCAATTTGAGCGTATACAAAATGTAAGATGGCGACCGGTCGTCCAAACTTTAATAAATCCTCTTGTAAAGTTATATTTTGTTTATTGCAGCTGATGCTCGTAAGTACCTACCTGAATTTCACCTCGTCTGTTTGCGTCTCGTTCCTACATGGAAATCATAGAGGAATAAAGCTAGGAAAATACTACGCGGACGTCCGTCGTAAATCGACCGCGACCGCGACCGATCAGTGTGCACGGAACAAAACATCCAGCGAGCCAGATTTCGATCGGACGTCCATGCGCTCAAGGCCACGTCCACGTCCGTCGACCGATAGTTTGCACGGTTAAGTGTATATTCATTGTCCAGATTCCCGTCCGCGGTCGATCGACGACGGATGTCCGCGTAGTATGTTCCTGGCTTAAGAATGGGAAGAGTTGTAACTCCATACATCAGTAAATGCGAGTTTGTATAGGCATAGTTAGTTAAGTGATATTTTTCCTCCAAATGAGAGTTTTCCTCAGAGATAACATAGACAAATTTCTATGGGTACCTCGGCGGTCGGGGTGGTGTAGCGGTTTATCACGTCAGCCGCGTTAGCTGGAGACCCGGGTTCGATTCCCGGCTTCGCCACCAGTGGGCTTGATCGCTTTTTCTTTAGTGTATGGTATCTATTGCAGTATATAATTTATATATGTTACTACTTAAAAATCAAATCAAAAAATATTTAATAAAATAATTGTATTTGTTCCCTGCAGCAAGAGTTTTCGTTGTTCAGACTAAATTATATGTATTCCTTAAAAATCTTTGCGTTATACTAATTTATCATCATCCTCCTTGCGTTGTCCCGGCATTTGCCACGGCTCATTCAGCCTGGGGTCCGCTTTGACAACTAATCCCAAGATTTGGCGTAGCCACTAGTTTTACGAAAGCGACTGCCATCTGACCTTCCAACCCGAAGGGTAACTAGGCCTTATTGGAATTAGTCCGGTTTCCTCACGATGTTTTCCTTCACCGAAAAGCGACTGGCAAATATCAAATGACATTTCGCACATAAGTTCCGAAAAACTCATTGGTACGAGCCGGGGTTCGAACCCGCGACCTCCGGATTGAAAGTCGCATGCTCTTACCGCTAGGCCACCCACTGCGCTATACTAATTATAATTTTTTTTTTTTTTAGCTGACAGTAAGTATAAATTCCTATGGTTTTTTTTCTCCTATGGGGACTCAGTCAATCTGTGTAAAAATGTCCTATATTTTTTTTTATATTTTGGCGTCACTCAAAATAATTGATATTATGGTTCCGTATAAAACTAATATTTTGATATATCTTACAGCATTTGAAGGTGAGGGCAAACGATTTATTTTCCACTTATTCCGTCTTTTTTATTTCGATTCAATTTTCTACGTTGGGAATATATTTTAATTGTTTCCTCTCTCTTCTAGATTACGAGAGTAAGTGAATACACGTTGTGTAATTTTGTTTTTCGTTTCGATAAATAAACTTTAATATAATAAATCATTAAAAGTACCAAATTTTTATTTTTTAAATAAATGTTTCAAATCCTTATTGCAGAAGACGGTAAGAACAATAATTATTAAGACTCAAATAGTATTACGTACACAATAGTCAATAATATTTTGTATTTAATTTAACAACATTGACAAATTATAATGTTATATTTTCAGAAATCGTTCCACGTAAGTTACAAACATAATAGTTTTGTAATAAAAAAAAACCAAAATTAACAATATTGATACGCGTCGAAAACCTGCCAATGTTACATGAATAATTTACATGAAATGTGGTTTTGCTCACTGCTTTCAAAAAGCAAAAAAAAAAAGCTTTTCTAGCTACCTAAAAGTCACCAATAATTTATTTTACCCTGATTTCAGCAATACCTGGTAAGTTGAACTGTCCTAATTAATAAAAAATGTAGGTACAATAAAGTAAACGAACAGTCACACCGACTCAAGAATATCACGAACTTACTCATTTGAAGAATATAATTCTGCCTGTAAACGATTGAAATGAAATGAAATATTTATTTTCCAAGTAGGCATATTACAATGCGCATATGAACGTCAAATAAAGCTACGCCGGCTCTAACCCTACGCCTCAGTCTCGAGAAGATTTCAGTCTCCCCTCAGTTGGAGGGGGGTATCCACTATGGGACCGGCAAGAAACTCGGCGGGCCACTTCTTTTCAAAACATTACATCTTTTAATTAACATGCATTAAAAACAAGATACAATTTAACATGCAAAAGTATTCATCAAAAAATATTAACACACTACTTAGGTACTCTATGGAAATTAATTTCAATAAATTATACAAAGTACAAAGCTACTATGATTAATAAGAGATGTATAGAGTCTTTAAGTGTCAAAGTACAGTCAACCAATTGGAACACCAGGCCATTCTACAACCATGTCAAAACGACAAGCAATAAGAGATTTCTTACAATCTGATTTACAACGTCACTATGACATGGTTCTACTCGTACAGTGGCCTAGGGTTCCAATTGCTTGACTGTATATCTAACAAAATTGACACTTTAACCTTCCCTGATTTCACACAGTATGATAATCTATGTGTTGCATGTTGACAGAGGACAGTATAGACGAATACGTACATCCGAGCATGCCTTCCTACACCAGCAGTCCCCGAACTATCTCCATACCCCACAGTGGAAGGCGCAACCCTAGTAAGTAAACATGCTAGTTTTTTTTAATAATTATTCCCTAGGGCCTATTTCATAACAATCCAAAACTTGTAAGGGGTCATCCGTTAACTACATCACACCTAGATGGGGGTGAAGGGGTCCACAAAATGTGACATGTTGTGACAGGGGGAAGGGAGGAGTTCCATGTTTGCGAGTCACATACAAAATATTTGCAAAATCTAAGTTAAATAAAATTCAATTTCAATTCTTTGAGTTCAATTTCAATGTTGATCGTATAGGTACATTTCACCAAAAAACACCGATCTGGGGGCCGATTTTTGAATCTGCCGTGCGTTCGAATTCAGAAAATTGTCACTGAAAATAATAGGCAATTCACCGTTTTCAACCGGTATTTTAGTGACAGTGAGTTTCAAAAATCGGCCCCCTGGACATTGAACAGCCCAAATCACTTAAAAATAACGTAACTATGTACGCAATTCACGTCGGTGAATCTCAATCTCAATACCTATTACAGATAGTGAAATGTGGCTGTTATTAAGACATTCTGTGTGTGTTATTAAGTCATTCAATTCTGAAATATCTCTATGTGACGTCACACTAAGAGGGAAGGGTGTAGTTTAGTGTGACGACGTGTGACAGGGGGGGGGGGGTATGTATGTAGACCTATAGGGGGGGGGGTATATATATACAGGGTGAAATAAAAAGGACCAGCACATAATGAACAATTTTTATTATGGGACTAATGATGAAATCGTGAAAAAAAATGTGGTTGTTCTACCACATTTTTTTCACGATTTCATAAATTACACACTGATTTTTTTAATTCCGTTAACTTTAAGGGAAGATTCTCTAGTTCAAATACAATCAATTTATCTAAGAAACTAGCCTCTTAACTTAACTCTTAGTGCGTTTTGACATTATCCGATCCGATATTGGATGTCGGACCGATATCCCATACATTACAGGCGCCATCTTGAATTTTTTCCATTGAAATACTTCCGTCATCCGATATCGGATAATGTGAAAATGCGCTTACGGTTATCGAATTATTAAAAAAATGAATTTAATTACTGAACACGTGCGTGGCATCCTTTACCACTTCCTAGAGTTATTTGTTTTGACATGTGCCGTCAAACACTTGACAATGACTTAATACATCACTTACATGCTAGTTTGTAGACAACATGAAATACTTGAATTCGAGCATTCTGTTCTACAAAAGTCAATCAATATTCATTAAGAGTATTATAAGTTTGCCTACTAATAAATCTAATAACCCTTTTTGTCTAGGTATAAGCGTAGAGAAGATCCAAGTCAAGAACGGCAAGGGTAAATCGAGAAAGGTAAGTTCCTTCCCTAGTATACTTACAAGAAACTATGCAAAAGTAGCAGCACACCTCGGACACTGGCGATCAAATATATGAAAGAGGCGCGTTCCTAGCACACAGTCTAAGCTCATGTAGGTGAACGCGTACCATGCTTGTATGAGTGAGATATGACAGGTCAACTGTTCGCGTTTTTGACAAGCGGTATCTGTGAGGTAACCGAGAGGGGGTGGGCGGCACTTTCAACGGGAAGCGGGAGTGGCCATACCGTACGATAGTACTATTTATTATACTGTGCAGTATAGGTAGCAGTGTATGAACCGTTCTGACAACGATGAAGTCAGTAACTCTACACTGGTGTTTCGTGGTATCGAGAAGTTTATCATGACGCTAAAATTAAAAAATCAATAAAGCGCCAATCGGAAAACTGCGCCTAAAGCCCCTAAAATAAAATAAATAAATAAATATTGGTGGAAACCTTACACAGATCAACGTAGCTCCAAACTAAGCAAAGCTCGTTGTAGGTATAAAACTGCTAAACATTTTTTTTGTCGGGACTCCTTACACAGATCATCAAGAATGACCGAGGTCTGGTTTGAATGTCATACGATCCGACCGCGCGGAGCCAACCACACCAGACTAGCATTTTAAACTAAAGCAGACGGGATTGCGCGATTTGTCCGCGTGGCACAAAAACCAGCCTTAATTTACATATATACATATAATCACGCCTGTATCCCATAAAGGGGTAGGCAGAGCACATGAACTACTAAGTTTCAGTGCCACTCTTGGCAAAAAGGAGTTGAAAGAAATCCAAATTGTGACATTGCAGTGACAGGTTGCCAGCCTCTCGTCTACGCCACAATTTAACCCATATCCCACTGTAGACTTCTACGATACCCACGGGAAGAAAGGGGGCCTTAATTTAAAACTGGAAAATTACTGTCACGGCCGCGACTTGAATTCACAGCCCCTGGGTTTCCCTCGATCACTATTTCCGCGTTTTGTCATCTGAGTTTCAGTTCATGTCTCATCCCAAGACCTGTTGTGTTGTGTTCCACATTTTAGATATTTCCATGAACAATTTAGATATAGATGGGCCATTTTTTTCCCACCTTTTTTTGGATTTGGAAATTTTTATGTGGTTTCCACTTAGAATCGCGAGCTCTTTCAATCCTAATAGGAGAAAAAAAAGTGCCCCAAGGTTTTTTTTCCATTCCGTTACCATTTTTTCACACATTTTGTATGGCGGTAACGGAATGGAAGGTTTGAAAAATGTATGAAAATCTTGTTACATTTTTTTTCTCCTATCAGGATCGTGCGGTTCTGAGTATGAATCGCGTAAAAAGTACCCATGTTACAGAAAAAGTGGGGCGGACAACCTTGAAAAAAAAAAACGGTCCAGATAGTAAGGCAGCATACAACTTCAAAATAATCATCTAGATTTTAAAATTAAATAACTCCTATTGTATGAGGGTGTTTGGAGAAGGTTTCTTAAAACTGTTTTATTGCAGATCAACCAAAACGACTACTCCGTGAAGATCGGCCTGTCCAGCATCACGATAACGCTGTCCTTCGAGGAATTCACTCCGAAGTTCTTCGGAACCTTCTACGCCATCTGTAGTGTCAACAACAAACTCACTCCTATAAGGTTTTTGGCTTTAAGTGAGTCCATTTAAAACCATACTAATAGGCTACTTGACCCTTTTTTAAAGTTTGTCTTATATTATTACTTACTGTCCAATTAACCGAATAAAATATCACTATATTTTATTATGACTTATCCGCAAAAAATATTTTTAAAGAATACTTTCACGTAATCAAGCAAAAACAACATCAGCCATCTCATCTATAGATTTTCTGTGAATGAATTCAGTGCGAAAATAACACTTACTGACACTTTAAGTACGAGGCATAAAATTATGTCAGTGATTGATTTGACATGAATTCTATGACGTCACTACACGGCCGACAGCGTTTTCGGCGGCCAAATAAAAAAAATACATTTTTGAATTAAAAATACATGCCTACGTATTTTTAATTCAAAAATGTGCACTTTTAATACCGAAAATCATTAAATATTGGTTTCTTATGTCAAATATTACAGAAGACAATCATTTATTGTGCCAAATTAGAAATGAGTCTAGTAGCCTATATTATTAAGAAAGAAAGTAGGCGAAATCTAGAAAAGTTTATATGACATTTAACTCTTCTAATATGATGAGGAATACGCTGTTAAAATTATTCGGTTTCCTAATGTTACACCGTGTATAAGTGTCTTTGTCAGTTTTTCTCGGCGAAACGAAGCAACGAATTGACGTGATTTTTTAAGTGGAGATAGTTGAAAGGAATAGAGATTGACATAGGCTAGTCTTTCTAACTCCCCACTTCCCTAAACTGGGGGATGGAAGTTTGTATTTAGCATTCCGCATCTTCGAATTTAAAGCGAGCAAAGCCGCAGGCAGAAGATAGTTTCTACGTAATCTTTAGTTACCTCGAAATTGCCTGGAAGACAAAATTTATAAATTCACACATGACACACCTGGCAATCGAATATATGAAAAGGCGCGTTCCTAGCACACAGTCTAAGCTCGTGTAGGTGAACGCGTACTATGCTTGTATGAGTGAAATATGACAGGTCGACTGTTAGCGTTTTTGACAGGCGGTAACTGTGAAGTAATCGAGAGGGGGTGGGCGGCACTTTCAGCGCGGAGCGGGAGTGGCCATACTGTACGATAGTTCTCTTTATTATACTTAAGACATGTCATTATTGAACTGTTAAATAATTTTTCAGTATAGATGGTATTTTTTTTACGCACTAGTGCGAGAAGTGGTTCATTATATGCTAGGTCGACACTTCGAAGTGCCATTTGTACTGAAAAACGTCGTAGGATACACGTGCGAAAAGGAAATTCGTAACTCGTGTCGATTTAAAACACCCCCTTCAGTCGTGTTTTAATTTATCGCCACTCGTTTCGAACTTCCTTTTTTACGCACTTGTATCGTAATGTTACTATTCTATCTTTTTCAGTACCAAGCAACATAGAAGTAGCCGCTAAGACCATCGACGCCCTCCACGGACAGAAACTCAACAGCTCTTTAATACCCGTCAACTGCGATAACTGTAGAGTGCATGGCCTCATGGTGCGAGCGAGAGACAACAACGTTTACAACATACCTTCCTCTCGCTTTAGAGTCAAACTGTAAGTTTCGCACCAAATATATTCTATAAAAAAAACTTCTAACTGGTGCGGTCGGTAGGATATCAAGGGAAAATAATAAAACTTAAAGATTTCTTAATCTACAGCAAGGACGATTATAAAGGACCAGCAGAGTCCATACTAAATACCGTACCCCGTTGGCAGCCGTAAATCTATGTCACTAGATGTCACTAAGAGTGTCATTTGAATAAAAATGTCGTTTTTTTTTTAAATACGCACGCGGTAGTTCAACGGCATTACAAGTGATGAAGTGAAAAGTATATAGATGACGCTAGGGGCCCGTGTCATGTTTCAGTCCCTGTTTACAACGCAAGCCATCGTTCTTATTTTGAATTATGACAATCATGCAAAAGAGTACCATACTGTCAAATTTTCTATCTCTTTCATTTAGAGCGTGACGTCAATGATTAGTAATATTACTTTCAGTATATTTAAAATTTAGATTTTAATGAGGCCATTTCGAACGGTGTTTATGATAGATATCATGTTGACAATCAATCACCTGACCGTCTCGCTCACACAAATATATTCCCCTATATTTGAACGAGTGCGACCGAAACAGTTGAGTATTATTGAAGATTTTTGAATGTCTAAAATCTTATTGGTAAGTACCTAGTTGTCGAAAACCCGCTTTTTCCATAAAGTGTTGGCGCGACGTCAAGTGGGTGATAGGCGTACGAGCAAGTACGCGTTGGATGGTCGACTACTATGCGCGGCGGTTTTTACGCGTACTTACGGTGACACACAATCGAAAAAGGTCGTCGAGCCATAAGTACGCATACTTGCTCGTATCGTACGTCTATCACCCACTTCAGACTGCGTTTCGATCGGCGTTTAGCGTCAATAATTATCAGCTTGGCTTCACGGCTTTACGAACCTTAGCTCGGACCATCGAATATGAAACTTATACCTAAACTTGTTTATACACAAGGGTATAAAGAAGTTTATAACCAGGTGCTCCATGACACCATTGCGCCAATCTGTCGCCAGCACCACTACACTTCAACGGCCAAGTCACACAACATCCATACTAATTATTATAAATGGGAAAGTGTGTGTGTCTGTTTGTTTGTCCATCTTTCACGGCAAAACGGAGCGACGTATTGACGTAATTTTTTAAGTGGAGATAGTTGAAGGGATGGAAAGTGACATAGGCTACTTTTTGTCTCTTTTTATATCCCCCACTTCCTTAGAAAAAGCAAAGATTCCGGTTCGTTCCAGCCAAATATCATAATAACGTGTACCTAGAATACCAGAATGTCAAAACAGATTATTCTCATAATGTCTAAAGTTCGAAATGACTTAAGCCTACTTCTCATATTACCGTATTTTTAATATGACTATAATTCATTAAGACTCTATCGCGTTTTGATAAATGTTCTTTCCTACCATTTCCCAAAATGTCTAAAACTTGACTTGATCATGTTTTGATGAATTTTCAATTATACCATTTCCCAAAATGTCTAAAACTCAAATTAACTTGATACAAAAACGTCACATTGTCGAAATGTCTAAAATACGAGTATTTAAAAGCACTTTTTAGGGTTCCGTAGTAAACAAGGAACCCTTATAGTTTCGCTCTGTCTGTCCGTTTGTCCGTCCGCGGTTAATCTCAGTAACCGTTAGCACTAGAAAGCTGAAATTTGGTACACGGATGTATATCAATCACGCTGACAAAGTGCACAAATAAAAAGTGGATTTTTTTTTATTAGGGTACCTCCCCTATATGTAAATTGGGGGGTAATATTTTTTTACTTTCAACCCTAACGTGTGATACATCGTTGGATAGGTATTTAAAAATCAATAGGTGTTTACAAAGATCATTTTTTGATAATGTTAATAATTTCGGAAATAATCGATTCGGAAGCAAAAAAAAATGCGTCCCCCCCCTCTAACTTTTGAACCATAAGTTTTAAAAATATGAAAAAATCTGGAAACTAGAACTTTATAAAAACTTTCAAGGAAAATTATTTTGAACTTGATAGGTTTTATAGTTTTTGAAAAAAAAAACATAAACTACGGAACCCTACACTGAGCGTGGCCCGACACGCTCTTGGCCGGTTTTTTCACTTTCAGCACTTGATAGCAAAAAAATGGCCGTCGGGCCGAACTAGAAAATATGCAGACATTTAACGTCGATACGAACTCTACATTATCCCAAAGTTTCATCCTTGAGAATAGTCTGGGCTCTTAGTCTATTACCACAAAATTTATTTTCTTTATTTTAGGTATTATGTGACAGTGCCATTTGGAACGTTCACCAAATTGAATTTTGGTGATTATGAAACTAATATATTTTGACTTTCAGTCTAAATAATAGTTCGGTATTTGTAGTAATTGTTTATTTTACCAACTATACAATTTGGATATTAGGTGTAATGTGTACATGGTATTATGACATTTTATTGCAATGAAAATAAGTCAATTTGGGAATTAAGGCATTATGGAACTAAGACAATTTGAGATTTAGTCAAATATGTAAAAGGGCATTATGATTTTTGGTTGAAACGAACCGGAATCACTAATTATTTCTTTTTATTCATTTATTATCTCAGTTTAGGTTTAGTTTTGTCCTTTAATGCCAGCGGGTAAAAACGCATTTTATCCACTAGTGGGTAAAGTAATTTGACCTTGAATAAAGCAAAATTAACTGCTTTAAAATTGATAAAAGTAAGTGAATCTAGTAATAAAGATGATTTACCACCTGTGGAACTACTGGAAGCAGTGATAAACGCATTTTTTGGGTTGTAGTTTCCTCGCTATAGTGAGGGGAAAAGTTTTGTGTTACACTCGGGTGCAAATGTATTTTACTTTTCGTGTGTTAAAAAACTCGCAAGTTCAGGATTCTATTCTCAAACCACTCGCTTCGCTCGTGGTTCAACTATAGAATCCTTTCACTTGCTCGTTTTTCAATTCCACACTCGGCGTTAAAATACAACTTTGCCCCCTTGTATAACAAATAACTATTTCCTTAGCACATTTAATGTTTACAAATTGGATTCGCCTTCTGTCACCTAAACTGGTAAATTTATGTATGAGGTCATTGGTCATACTATTATTTATTTATACAGTTATTAATTCTGTATCTCTACTCGCATTGCTGCTGCGATTCTAAAATATTTAATATCCATATTATGAATATTCAATAAATCATACAATGACATTTGTGATGTGACATGGATGTCACATCTGTTGGCACAATGATTGCGTTTTGTTGAACGTATTTGAGCTCAACATATAGGTTTATTATCACTAAGTATATTATATTAATGAACAACGAAACGGATGTGACATTTTCCTAGTCCACCAACGTCATCTAGTCATTTTATTTGGCAATAATTAGACAACATACGAACAAACTTAGCCAGCGAAGCGATCACAACTACGTCGAGGCCGACCAAAAAATATAATTTGTAAAAATTGTGTTTTGAGCCAATATTTTGATATTAAAATAAAGTTTTTTGATAGTTATTCATAGTATAATATAAAAACAAGTAAAAATATGGGTGAAAATATGTTTTTTTCCACTCCCGGGTTACGAAACAGCGCCATCTAGTTTTAAAGCAAAAACTAAGCTTTTTTCAGGGGTACGCTTTTTTGTATGGGCTATATCAGTCTAGTATTAAATGGTCCTTGATCTACAGTTAAAAAAGCTCAGTAATATCCGTCAACTGCGATAACTGTAGAGTGCATGGCCTCATGGTGCGAGTGAGAGACAACAACGTTTACAATATACCTTCCTCTCGCTTTACAGTCAAACTAAGTTTCGCACCAAATATATTCTATAAAAAAACTTCTAACTGGCGCGGTCGGTAGGATATCAAGGGAAAATAATAAAACTTAAAGATTTCTTAATCTATAGTTATTAAAAGCTCAGTAATACCCGTAAACTGCGATAACTGTAGAGTTCCTCTCGCTTTAAAGTTAAATTGTAAGTTTAGTTCAATTAATGTAAGTTATTTTGCACCAAATATATTCTGTCGTACATAAGGCTAACTGGCACATTCGGTAGGATGTAAACCACTGGCACACCTCGGACACTGGCGATCAAATATATGAAAGAGGCGCGTTCCTAGCACACCGTCTAAGCTCGTGTAGGTGAACGCGTACCATGCTTGTATGAATGAGATATGACAGGTCGACTGTTCGCGTTTTTGACAGGCGGTAACTGTGAGGTAACCGAAAGAGGGGGGGGGGCTTTCAGCGGGGAGCGGGAGTGGCCATACTGTACGATAATACTCTTTATTATACTGTACGTGCCACTGGCTACATTAGTGTATTGGTTCCTAATGCGGGCAAGAGACAAAATCGTTTGTAACATACCTTTCTCTTGCTTTAGAGTTAAACTATAAGTCTAGTTTCACTATATATTCAAAAAAGGTTTTCAAATTTTGGTAAAATTCCATTGAAAAGGTAGTTATTTAATAAAACAGCTCTGCAAAATCCTTCTACTGCGATAACTGTAGACCTATATCTGGCACAGTCGGTAGGATGTAAACCACTGCCTACATTATGAAGTAGTGTATTGGTTTATAATTCGGATAAGAAACAAAAACGTTTATAACATGCCTTCCTCTCGCTTTAAAGTTAAACTGTGAGTTTTGCACCAAATATATTATCCATACCAATATTATAAATGGGAAAGTGTGTGTCTGTTTGTTTGTCCGTCTTTTATAGCAAAACGCAGCGACGAGATAGTTGAAATTATGGAGAGTGACATAGGCTACTTTTTATCTCTTTCTAACGCGAGCGAAGCCAAGGGCAAATGCTAGTATAATATATTTGATGCGAAACTTACAGTTTCACTCTAAAGCGAGAGGAAGGGATGTTATAAACGTTGTCTTTTGCCCGTATTACGAACCAATCAATTCGCCGCTCCGTTTTGCCGTGAAAGACTGACAAACAAACAGACACACACACTTTCCCATTTATAATATTAGTATGGATTCTATATAATATATACTTCTAACTGGCGCGGTCGGTAGGATATCAAGGCAAAAATAATAAATCTTAAAGATCTTTTAATTTACTTGTAACATGATTGTAAAACCTGTCAACTGCGATAACCGTAGATTAAATTGCATGGCTTCATGGTGCGAGTGATAGACAATAACGTTTATAATATCCCTTCTTCTCGCTCTAGAGTTTTAAAACTGTAAGTTTTAGCACCAAATATTCTACTTTAAAATGGAGACCTCTAGTTAGCGCTGTCGGTGGGATCTAAACTACTGCCTTTAGTTATCCATACTTCAATAATAATATTATAAATGTCAAAGTGTGTGTGTCTGTTTGTTTGTCCGTCATTCTCGGCAAAACCGAGCGATGAATTGACGTGATTTTTTGCGAAGTGCAAAGCCGCGGGCAAAAGTTAGTACTATATGTATTAAAAGGAAACTGTAAGTGTTCAGAAACGTTCAAAAACGTTCAAGTTTTTGATCCTATTTTCTTTAGTTCATTTTATTAATTATTCAGTAATTTTCATTTAATAATTTTAATTAATTTATAATAATTGTCAAATAATATATTCAATTTGCATATTTTTTAAATTCAAATATTCAATATTGTATCGAAGTTGACATTACGCATTTTATAAAGCATTTGTTTTATTTTTATAATTTTAATTCATTAGCATTCATAACCTTCGAACCTTCGAAATTGTGAGGGGGCAGGATTGTGGCGCCGAGTCGAGCTCCATCAATTCAACGGACTTTCATCAGCAAAGCCGTGGGTCATCCAGGTTGGCGTAGGGCACATCCAGCTACGTGCCAGTTCCGGAGCTGCCACTCATCGCGTCCCATCAGTCAGGAGCGACGAGTGAATTCATACACAGCATCCACCGGACACACGGAGCATCCCACAACAGTGGGAATTCACCGTAACCGTCAGTCAGTTACGGAATCCAGCCCATCCAGCACCAACCAGACCAATCCAGGAGCAATCCAGTGGAGAACAGCGGCAGCCATCCATATTCATATTCAGGAGCAGTCAGCGCAGAAGGAGGAAGCACGAAATAGTGAGATCGTTCCTTTTCCTTCTATTCCATTCACATTCCTTTGTTTTTTTTTGCAACTGCTCCATCCATTCATACATTTCAATTATATTCATATTAACAGTTATTCTATCAAATTCACATAATAGTAAATTCATTGTTTTCATTGCCATAATTTGGTCAGTAGGTACACAGTAGATATTCACACTTATTCACATAATATTCATTTTTGTAGGCATATCCTAACCTTTCAACACATTCCGTAGCAATACATAACATTTAAATTCACAAATTCACTTTTAACTTCATACCTAACTTTTATTCATTAATCATACAGTCATTTCTATAATTCACACGTCTAATTTCAATTTTAAACACTTTTAATCTCACGCGAACACGTTTTTAGGTCAATTTTATGTCGAACTGCCGTTTGCCGGTAACGTAAACAAGATCATTAAGTGATTACATAACCATCAGTGCATCTCATATCAGCGTTGCATTTAAGGTTGAGCGCCTGACAATTTCGAATGGCAAAATTATACTCATGACATTTTATTTAAATATATTTAGGCAATTAAATTAATTTATTATGTCACAATGTCTTCTAACCAAAATTTATTCAAACTTAATTACAAGCGTGAGGTTATTAGAGGCAAACTTACGGCCTTTCAGCAGTTTGTTTTTAAATTAGCGGCCGAACAACAGCTAAGCGAATTGCAGCTTGCTGAATTGAAGTTACGATTTCACAGAGTAAGGACTTTATACAATGAATTCGATTCAATTCAGACAGATATTGGGATATTGTCCGAGTTCACAGTTGAAGAGGATATCGGAGAGGAGCTGGCTCTCTTTGAAGATGCCTACTTCGCATGCATGTCATCAGCTCAAGTACTAATTCAGAAATACTCACAGCCTAATTCTACCATCCAAGTGTCCACTCAGGATTTGAAAAATAATGTAGACAGCAAAGCACGTAATCTGCGGTCTACATTTCACACACAGGTGTGCACATATGCACCTGAAATTCCCACAAATTCAGTTGTTCACAGGCACAGCTTGGCGCCGGAACAAAACGCTTGTGAGGAGCAGTTTTCAATAGCTGATTCTGGCGAGCAATCCATCAAGTTGAATGAGCCGCTGACAGATGGCTATATAATTCATAATTCATTCATAATTCACAGATGCAATCCCAATCGTGTGGCGGGAACACCGAGCAACCCCGTCTACGATTATGTCATTGATAGATCAGGGTTGCTCAGTTTCATACATCACATCATTGTGTACATATTTAAATATTACCGGCTCACGTTCTTGCATTCAGGGCCTCTATTGAACATTGAAACGGTGCATCTCTTGATTGGCAACGTATCAAGAGAGCGTGAGGGGCTAGGAGATTCACCGATTTATTTACAGTATTTACACATTAGTCACGCACATTCACACAAGCACATTCACCTACTGATTCGCATAACGGCAATTATTATTCAATGTAAATTCAGTCCTTTTCATTCCTTTCCCATTTCCTTCTAGGGCGATCCACTATTTCCATGCGTTATGCACAGATTGCCGCCTTCAAGTCTTCACCGGTTCGTGGCAGCTACACTTCGGAAGGCATCCATGGCAGCGACGGCATCACACGGGCTCTCAACATCAGCTACCCTCTCCCTATCAACATACGGTTGAAGTCATAGACTTCAAGGCGGGAGCATGTTCAGAAACGTTCAAAAACGCTCAAGTTTTTGATCCTATTTTCTTTAGTTCATTTTATTAATTATTCAGTAATTTTCATTTAATAATTTTAATTAATTTATAATAATTGTCAAATAAAATATATTCAATTTGCATATTTTTTAAATTCAAATATTCAATATTGTATCGAAGTTGACATTACGCATTTTATAAAGCATTTGTTTTATTTTTATAATTTTAATTCATTAGCATTCATAATTCAATAATTCATTATTTATTCAATTTGTATATTTGTTAAATAAAATATCAATATTGTTTAAAATCACATATGCAATTCAAGTTTCTATATTCAAATTTTACCTATGGCAATGTTTAAATTCAAATTTGACAGCTTTTAGAGCTTTTTAAAAAACTTACTGTTACTGTTCGTTATTCCGCTCTCCAACGACAATTCACTGTACCACTTTCTTTGTTCTTTCTCATAATTCGGAGTAAACCAGCTTTAAACTACAGTCCGCTTATCATTTAACACCTCTGCAACACCTGAGCCCAGCGAAGATTTTACAGTAAGTTATTAAAATAAGTCTACTAAGATGCATTTTTTTTTAAATTTCAGACTACCGAATAGGTAAGTAATGAGACTATTTTCAAATATGTACAAAGGGCTATAAAAATAACCAAATAAAACATTGTCTAAGTTCAAAAAAAGTACAGTGTGTATAATAAAGATGACTTAATAAATACAGTCACCGGCATAAAGATCTGATGATTTATATTGTCACTGAAAATATAATAGGCAATTCACCGTTTTCAACCGGTATTTTAGTGACAGTGAGACTCAAAACACACAGTTCACACACACACACACACACACACACACACACACACACAGTTTCGTTTTCTTTCAGTCCCTTATTTGCCAAGAGTGGCACTGAAACTTGAGAAGTTTCATATGCTCTGCTTACCCCTTCATGGGATACAGGCGTGATAGTATGTATGTATGTATGTATGAGACTCAAAAATCGGCTCCCAGAAATCATCACTTATTTATGCCGGTGACAGTACAGTCAACCAATTGGAACCCTAGGCCACTCTACAACCATGTCAAAATGACAAGCAGTAAGAGTTTTCTTACAATCTGATTTATAACGTCCCTACGACATAGTTCTACAGTGGCCTAGGGTTCCAATTGGTTGACTGTACCTATGTGATTTTTACAGGCAACTAACGATAGAAATAAACGTAAAAGACCCGCAACCACAGGATTTCGGTGACTACTTCGGTTTAATCGAGAACAGTCGGGGGCAGGAGGAAAGGCATAAGGTGCTCACCGTTAGAGGTATGTACAATTACATATACAGTGTAACATGAGGGAATCGAAAGATTTTATCTACGCATTTCTGAGGGCAAAATAAAGATAAAGCCACCAAAAACAAAAAAAATGGGTATTTTTTTTTAGTTATTTTGGATGTATTTTCCCATAAAAAGTTATCTGTAAAAATTGCAGTTAAAATAAATATTTACTTTAAAAAAAAAAAAATATTATTTTGTGACATCTATCAACGAGGATAAGTAGTTAGATTATGTATAACGGCATCATCGCCATCAAAATAGCGTTTTGTTCTGAGAAATAATAAGTAATTGTTATTTTTTTTAATGCTTATAACTCTGAAAGTAGGCGAAATCCAGAAAAGTTTATATGATATTTTACTATTCCGAGGAATACGCTGTTAAAATTATTCATTTATAAATTTAAGTAAGTTCTTACCTAAAAACTGTAAGCAGACCGGAGTCGTCAAATTTGTCAGATCCGGGGGTACTGAACCTTTTAAGGCCAGAATAAAGAAGTATCACAAAGTATTAATTTTTGAAATGATTTTTCCAGCTCCTGGTTTGTATATACAAAATACGTTATTGTAATTTGAGCCTACCCTCTTTTTATTAGATTTCATACTGTTATTTAATATGCTAAGGCAGAGAAATACATTATAATATCTCGTATATTATTTTTAAAAATTTTCATGGATTTGTTTTATACTTGTTTTCAGAAAACGGTAAGTTACTTGAATAATTAAATGTACTTAAGTGACACCTGTGTGAGATAAAGACTTCAGTGTTTCTTTTAATAACTCGTGCTGCTAATAATTACGTTATTATGTTATATTATTACCAGTAGAATCATCATGCTTCATACATAGTACATACAAGTATATACCTACACATTTTTAACTATTATTAAAATATAATTAAATTGTGATATATTTATTTTTAGATCTGGGTACGTATTTTATTCCGAATAGCCAAATGAAAATGTTTTACTACAACCAAATCAAAATGAGAAAAGTAATAGATAATAATTTACCATTCTTATATTACAGATAATTGTAAGTATATTCTCATATGCTATTAATTCATGAATATGCTTATAAGTTTTTTTTCCCTGTTTCAAGTGTGTTGATAAAACGTCGAATGAATTGCACAAACGCTCACGAAACGCTCACGATAATATCTCTTTCGTAGCTATCTATCTCTATCACTCTTGCGTATTGGCGCGACAGAGCCAGACTACATTTCTGCGGCGTTTCGTTCGCCTGTGCTTTCCTAATGCGCGCTCGCTTTTCTAAGTTCCAAAGATACGAGCCGGCACTTGAACCCGCAACCATCGCACGCTTTACCACTAGGCTACCAGGGGGCCATTTCTCGGAGCTACAAGTTACAATTTACAAGTGGTCGTCAATGTCTAATATGACAAGTTGGAAAGAAACTTCTTGTATCTTGTAGCTTTCAGTTTAGAGAAATAAACCCAGTACTTTTCGCCGTATGCTCATCGACGTTATATGCAATTATTTATAAAATCGACGTTATTAATTCTACAGTGATTCAACTGAACCGCTTCGAAGTGGCTTGTGATCTGCAAGGCAACTACAACAACATCACCAAATACGAGTGTGCTGATTGCCAACTGACTGACATACTGTGTAACGGGCAGTCAGTGCTGGCAGCTGGGAGGGTCACTATTATACCTCAATCGCAGCAGATCAGTTACAACTTCCCAAGGTAAATATATTGATTTAAACTAACACGATCTTCACTCATATTATTAAATTAAAACGGGACTTAATCGCGTAAAACTTACGTTTTATATTTAACCCGACGTTTCAGACATGACATTACGTCCGTGGTCACGGGTAGACTGGCTGGGAGTTGTATCAACATCTTCTAGCTGTACGAGTTTTTCGAACTACCCGCACTTGATTGTCATCAGTCACTTTTACACTAGGGTTGCCACTCTGCCTACATACAACACTCACGACATCCGATGGTATGGGACGGGAAGTTTTCTCACGTTTACACTTGCTAATCACTGGATTCCACGAAGATGAAATCCCTTGCCCTTCACTTTGATTGAAATTACGATGTTTCCTGATTTCAATCGCTTCACGTACTTTCCTGCTATAGTAAAGACGTTCAGTTGAAAGGACTTTGGGATTATGCAGTTCAATCCAGTGGTTTGGTCCTGACTCTAGCAAATGCTCGGCAACCGCAGACTTATTTATTCCCAAGGTAACTGATAAGCCGATGAACTGTGCTACGTATTTTAAAACGTCAAAAATCATTGTAGAGGTATCTATCAAATACTATTGTGCTGGCTGCCAACTGACTGACTTAGGTTATCCGATCTGATATCGGATGTAGGACCGATTTCCCATACATTGAAGCCGCCATCTTTGATTTTTGCTTTTGAAATCCTTCCGACATCCGATATTGGATAGGACAATCTGAAAACGCACTTACTGTGTAACGGGCAGTCAGTGCTGTCAGCTGGGAGGGTCACTATCATACCTCAGTAGCAGCAAATCAGTTATAAGGTAACTGACATATGACATGTACATCAAGCTAGCGTTGCGAAATTAAAAATTCATAAATAAAATAAAGCCTAGTGCAATAGTGCCTGTGTGGTGACGGATTAAGAATTTCACCACCCCCTTTCTTCCCGTGGGTGTCGTAGAAGGCGACTATGGGATATGGGTTAACTAGGTGTGATACTATACAGCACGACCACGGATGATTTTATTAATTCTGATGCGGTACAAATTCACGAAAAAAAATGTACTTTTTTGTACTGACGTTTAAAAAAAATGTACCCTTATGATTTTGGAGTTTCGACATAGGGCCCGGGGTCGTGCTAGGTAGGTACTCCCTGGCACGACCACACTATATTTAATGAGATTTTAAATTTCTGTTGCAGTACAAATTCACGAAAAAAAATGTACTTTTTTGTACTTACCTTTTAAAAAAAAATACCCTCATGGTTTCGGAGTTTTGACATGGGGTGTGGTCGTGCTAGGTAGGTGGTACTACCTGGCACGACCACACTATATTTATGTTTAATTTGATGGTGAAATGAATACTAAACAAGTGTTTTGAAATTGTATTATGTAAATTACTTCGAAAACTTAGTGCGGTCGTGCCAGGGAGTACCTATCTAGCACGACCACAACCCATGTCGAAACTCCGAAACCATGAGGGTACTTTTTATAAAAAGGTAAGTACAGAAAAGTACATTTTTTTTCGTGAATTTGTACCACTACAGAAATTAAAAAAATCATTAAATATAGTGTGGTCGTGCCAGGAAGTACCACCTATCCAGCACGACCACACCCCATGTCAAAACTCCGAAACCATAAGGGTATTTTTTTTTAAAAGGTAAGTACAAAAAAGTACATTTTTTTTCGTGAATTTGTACTGCAACAGAAATTTAAAATCTCATTAAATATAGTGTGGTCGTGCCAGGGAGTACCTACCTAGCACGACCACGGGCCCTATGTCGAAACTCCAAAATCATAAGGGTACATTTGTTTTAAATGTCAGTACAAAAAAGTACATTTTTATTCGTGAATTTGTACCGCATCAGAATTAATAAAATCATCCGTGGTCGTGCTGTATAGTATCACACTTAAATTGTGGCGTAGGCGAGAGGCTGGCAACCTGTCACTGCAATGCCACAGTTTCGTTTTCTTTTAACCCCTTATTTGTCAAGAGTGGCACTGAAGCTTTAGTAGTTTCCTGTGCTCTGCCTACCCCTTTATGGGATACAGGCGTGATTGTATGTATGTATGTTGCATGTATGTAAATAAAATAAATAAGAAACAATTATATTTCGGATATAAATCCATAGCTGTTAGTAACATCCATACTAATATTATAAATGGGAAAGTGTGTGTGTCTGTTTGTTACCCCGTCCTTCACGGTAAAACGGAGCGACGAATTGTCGTGATTTTTGAAGTGGAGATAGTTGAAGGGATGAAAAGTGACATAGGCTATTTTTTGTCTCTTTCTTTTCTTTCGTGTTAGTGGAGTTACAGACTAATTTTAAACCTGAATGTTTATTTATTTTGCTACAAAATGGAAGAGCTTTTTGTGATTGTAAATGATTGTAAGGTTAGAATTTGTTTGAATAAAACTGAATGAATATTTTTCACTTTATTTTAATAGATTTTTTTTTCAGTTTCACGGATCAGTTTTCCTGCGTGTACATGGGTTTCTTCAAAGTTAAAGACACAGTTTACAAAAAAGTCGTTGCAGTCATTGAAAGTGAGTCCTGAATATTTATTAATTTTTTCCAGAAATAAAGAGGCACACTGATATATAATTTTCTACTCTATTCTAGTGATAGAAATGTTCGTAACAAGCTTTGCCTTCTCCTTCGAAACACCGGTTTTTTCACAGATGTCATATATACCATAGATCAAGCAAACGTATCTACTCAGCGTGTCAAATGAACTCAGTGAAATCCACTGAGTTGTCCGTCTTTACTCGCAGCTTGCAGCTTTCGGGCGTCAATTTTTGTAAGTTGAAGTCAACCAAAACATAAAAAATGCCTCGTTACGTGATATTCAATTGCAACAACACAAAAATTATGAACAATCAAGAGCCTGAGACATATTTAAAATTACAGGCAAGAATCAACTTCAGTACAAAATTTGACACGCTCGGCCCCTATACAAATATATGAATTTGTTTCTTCTATCTAAATTAAGTTCTGTGGGTTTTTTGTTATTTTTAGAATATTATTTATTTACATATTATTTATTAATAAACCACTTTGTGTTGCAGATCACTGTAAGTATTTTTTTAATTAATTATATTACATACTAAATTACTTAATTATGTATCCATTAATTAAAAAAAAATCATTTTAATAATTTGTAGCTTCCGGTAAGTAGTTTTATTTTACTTTTGATTTGAAAATATTTGAATTAAACACACACTGCGGCAATACTGTAGTTTGGGGTGAGTAGGGTTCGCGGAGAGTTGGGTTATGAACAAATGGGAAGAAAAGGCACGAATGGGGGTGAGATAAATTAAATAGGTACATATTTTTTCTCAAACTTGCAATGAAATGTTGTCATAATGTAATTCAAATTAGGTCGAGAAGTACTAAATCTGGTGAGCAGAGTGTGGAATGTAATGGAATTTCATAATACATTGCATACCTAAGCCTGCAATGCACCAGTCATTTGATTCCAAACACCACTGACACAACGCCACAGAATAAGTAATACTCACGACAGCGCCATTATCAGGAAAAGACATGCAAAACGGTTTACATAGACGGTGCTGCCCCCTATTCATTTCTATTTACTCTTTTTTGCCCGACAATAATGCCGTAAATGTAATGAAACGGTTAAAACGTTACCTTACATCATGTAAGCCCTTCTTTCCCGGAGTCTGACGTAATGTACTGTAACGTAATGATGTGACCATGAACTGTACGCTAATATCAAATAAGGTACATAGAGCGGGGCAAATTTTTACTGAGGGACATTGTAACTGATCCATGTTTTCCATTATGCATGTATTAATTAGTTATAGTTTAGTGTAAGTGGGTAAAGTAATTTGACCTTGAATAAAGTCAAATTAACTGCTTTAAAATTGATAAAAGTAGGTGAATCTAGTAATAAAGATGATTTACCACCTGTGGAACTACTGGAAGCAGTGATAAACGCATTTCTTGCGTTGTAGTTTCCTCGCTGTAGTGAGGGGAAAAGTTTTGTGTTACACTCGGGTGCAAATGTATTTTACTTCTCGTGTGTTAAAAAACTCGTAAGTTCAGGATTCTATTCTATAAAATCCTTTCACTTGCTCGTTTTTCAATTCCACACTCGGCGTTAAAATACAACTTTGCCCCCTTGTATAACAAATAACTATTATCTTATTTCATTATTACACAATGGTGTTGAGTTCTACATGTGTATACACTGAACACGCCTACCTATATGGTGGACACTATATTTAATAATGCAAACATTGTAAAACATGAAAAAATTGACCAGTTACATTTGCCCCCCAGTCGAGATTTGTCCCTCTGTTCCTTAATGTAAATCTTCAAAAATTCTTGGCTCGTATATTAATCATAATGTTTTGTTTAGCTATAAAAATTCCTGAGGTTGTGAAAATCCCGGCACCTAAAGAAGATGACAGTTTGGATCAAGAAATCATGTTTGAGGCAGACAATGACAGCTGTGACGTCAGAGAGGTAAAACAGCGTATACAGGGTGTCAAGAAATAGGGCAAATACACGGTGGTTTTAAACCGTGATCAGAACTATGGGAGCAACACTTTAACAAAACCTTAGAGCTGACATAAATTTAAAATAAGACCAAGATTATTATTTTCAGATTAGTACGGTCAACTGGGGTGACTTTAGAACGCAGGGGCTACTTTGAAAATTTAGTTTTAAAGTCATACTGTAACTAAATTCGAGATTTCCTATGGTACATTTACAAGAACATTTCTTGATCTAACTAGTTATATGAACAGTTTCAGTTAAATAATGAATAATGTTAATTTTAAAGCCGTTCAAATACCATCAAAGTAAACCCAAAATTTCCTAAAGTCACCCCGGTTGACGTATTAAATTTGATTCTATACCTGAATACAAGATTTCTAATACATTACTACAAGGATATTAATATTTTCATGGCTGTGAGTACTCTAAAATGTCCATTTTGCAAGTTTTGTTAAAGTTTTGCTCCCATAGTTCCGATCATTGGTTATAAACAACATGTTTAGATCAAATACAATTATTTTCTCTAAGAAAGTAATGTCTTAACTTTTACTGTTATCGAGTTATTAAAAAAATTAATTAGATTTCTGAACTAGTCTGTGACGACCTTTACCATTTCCTGTTTCCTGTTATTTGTTTTGACATGTGGAAATAAATTAGCGTCAATATCAATTTAATCACCAATTTTACGATTTGTGCTAGTGCTTCACTCTGGCGGTAGAATAAATAAATAAATAATAAATATTATAGGACATTCTTACACAGATTGACTGAGGCCCACGGTAAGCTCAAGAAGGCTTGTGTTGTGGGTACTCAGACAACGATATATATAATATATAAATACTTATATACATAGAAAACATCCATGACTCAGGAACAAATATCTGTGCTCATCACACAAATAAATGCCCTTACCGGGATTCGAACCCGGGACCGCGGCGTAGCAGGTAGGGTCACTACCGACTGCGCCAGACCGGTCGTCTAATAAGCAGCGATACTACTTTAACCTCACAAATTTGACATCAGGGGATCGATTTTTGAATTTCAAACGCACGAATTCGCCGTTCGAATGTCTGTGGAAAACGACGTAATGCTATTTTTGAAAAAGAACGGCTAGTAATTTTAAAACTAGTGGTAATGGCTACTCGTTTTCGATTCTGTTAGTAGAATCGCTAGTACTTACTTAGTGGAGATATTATTGAACGAATTTCACGAAATCGAATGGCAGAGATTCAAAAGTCGGCCCCCTGATTAGAATGACATCGGAGGCAAACACCGCCTTATGGTAAGCTGACTGCGTAGCCTATAGGCACCTGCAATACCTTAGGTGATGAGTGACGAGCCTAGTACTCTGCGCCCTTCTTGAGCACTGCTGGCAACATAACTCACTCCTCTTTATTATGTTCAGGTCATCGTCAATGGGATCAACTTGGAGCAATCCGCAAGAAGATCAGGTTCACCCAGCCAAGCCATGTTCCAAGTAAGTTGAACTTGAAGAGTGGCGTAAGTGCTTAGGAAATAGTCGCAAGTTTGCCGATGAGACCTCCGTGGCACTTGCAGACAAAAGGGAAAGAAGGCACCGTAGCTTAAGAGGAATAAGTAAGGTAAAAGTAGGTATATTACAAGCAGAAGGAATTGAAAAAGGAATAATTACTGTTTAATACTATTGTAATATTATTCAGCTGTTGAGCATTAGAGCATTAGACTTTTTGTTCATCGCAACATCTGACAAGTAGCAGGGGGCCGATTTTTGAGTCTCACTGTCACTAAAATACCGGATAGAAAACGGTGACTTGCCTATTATTTTCAGTGACAATTTTCTGAATTCGAACGCGTGAGACTCAAAAATCGGCCCGCTGTATTGATAATTTACGCTAGTTGACGCGTGATTGACGCGTGGATGACGCTAGATGTCACTACAAGAAACTCGCATTTACTGATGTATGGAGTTACAACTCTTTCCTTGTTCATTCCTCTATGATTTAACTTACCTAATATTTTGCATCCACAGGTGAACCAGAATACTATAAACATCCACATAGGTCCGTTCCTTGAGGCGTATGCTGGTACATACCAAGCCAGGTTTGCTTGCGGAGAGGAAACCATCACGAAGAATATTATGGAAGTCTCATGGTCAGTATTGTCTAAGAACTTTTTCTAGAAATACCTTGAACTGAACATATAGCCGGTCAAATAAGTTTGCCATAAGAAAAAGGCGTGAAATTAAAAAAAATGCAAATATTGTCGCTTATTTTTTTACTATCCGCTTTTTTTTGTAACGGAAAGGGCTTGACATAATTATTATACCTGTCATAAAAATATTTTTTTTAATCATTATCCTATTTATCTTGTGAGATAGTTTTAATTTAACATTAAGTGAGGTTATAAATTATAAAACTTTATACCTATGTTGATATGGCTATTTTTTTCAGGGGAGATGCCGGTAGGTCGAATATCACAATCATCACATATATTATGTCGTTGTATTTTTGCCAGAAAAAATCGTATGTCTAAAGCATTATGTTTGTGTCCAATTTTATCTTTTTTGTGTTCAATTTCAGGTGGCGGAGGATCTAGTTTGGGTATGTTCTTGTGTCTTTTGCTTGTCCAAATTTACGCATGATATGAAGTGTATTATTTTATATTATTTTTTTATTAATTAAATATTAAATAATCGTTTTTTGTTTGATATTCAGATGACGATACACATAAATCTGAACATGGTTTGTATTTACCTTCTGCTTTTTTTAAATTATCCTATTGGGCATTTTCGCGAAAAAAGATACAATAACTTTTTAAACCTAACTACAATAACCTAAAACCTAAAATGGGTAAGTTTAATGTTTTTCCTACACGAGCCCTTTTGATCCTACTAGGCGGAAAAAAGCGTCCACAATTTTATTTTTACACTTCATTACCAATTTTCAAACACTTTATACAGAGATTACAAAGTGGAAAGTATGCAAAATAATAGAAAATTTTGGGATCATTTTTTTGTGTCTTATTTTTTTTCCTAGATCGAAAGGGGCCGTGATTCTGAGTTGGAATAACATGAAATTTACCAACTTAGAAAAAATATTTTTGGCGATTCTTCTCGCGAAAATACCCTATTGTGTAGTGACAGTTCACGTCTATAAGTACTTAAGCTCTAAACCAAAACAAATTCTACGGGTCTCTATCGGTTCCCATAAAGTCTTAATTATGTCGTAATTAAGTCGTAAGTCGTAGTCGTAATAAAGTCTTAAGTCGTGTATCGTTTGTTCACATTTTCGTTAGTCATAATTTGGTTTTACGTAAAAACGCGTAACTTTTCAGGATTGCCGTAAAATAAACCTAACGAACCTAGGTTAGGTTATCTATGACTTTCATGAAAACCCTGAAAGTTAACCGTTTTAGAATTATGTACAAATAGATGGTTATAGTTGTGTACCTTCAATCTAAGATAAGGATGTTGTCTATGGTAGGTACATATGTAGAGAACTGTAACTAGAACAGAGGGGACTGAGGTAGACTATATAGCCACGTAATAATTATAGATTAATATACAATTCTCAAAAATGTTTGATGTTTACAGATGCAGCAGGTATTTACTGAACTATACCTATACTACTTACATGATTATTCATGAGTTTAGAGATTATTATTAGGGGTAATTATTAACCTTAAGTAAGACTATTTATCGATAAAAGGATTGTCGATGTTTTTATTTTGTCAAGCACTAACAACTTGACGTTCCTGCCAGAAAAATATCTAGGTACCTATAACATTACGTTTGTGGTCACAGGCAGTGTGTTCTGTAAGTCCCGGTTTAATTTAACAATTTCATTCATATTTAGACAAGGAAGTGATTTTAAAAACTGTAATACTCTTAAAATTTTATATAAAACACTTGTACGGTCTCAATTAGAATATGTATCTACGACGTGGAACCCACAATATCATTGTTATATTAACTCAATTGAACGCATTCAAAAGAAATTCATAAATCGTCTGAAAACTAAATTTAAGAATGTTACATTCAACGATATTGTACCCTTGCAGAAACGTAGAGAACACAGTGACCAGATCTTACTTTATAAAATTATCAATAATATTGTTGATTCTCCATATCTATTAAGTAACATATCTCTTAAATGCTCCGGTCTGCGTACTCGCTCCAAAAATACCTTTGCTGTAAAGCCATGTAGGAATAATTACTCAACAAATCGTTTTACTATAAGAGCCTGCTCCACCCATAATACTATGTATAGCCATACCGATATCTTTCATCAAAAGTATACTAGTTTTCATTTCATTTATTTTATTTCAATATAAACTTACAGTTAAACACCAAAACGTTTACATGAGAGTTAAAGAATTAATAACTAAAATACTAACCACACATAAGAAAAATAAATAAATAAAGAAACAGTACAAAATAAAATAAACATTCAAATTAACATAAAATCCTATAAAATCTTGTTCATAAACAACAATGTCACCAAAATATTTAAGCGTATATTGATAGTAATTAGATTAAAAATAAAATGCCAAAAGATACAATGAAATCAATAAAATAAATTAATCAAAACAAAATATGTTTAAAAACAAAAGACATTTTCTGCAAAATTCACCAACATTGTCCGCAAATACATCAATATCGTGACCCTCGATAGCCATCACATTGAATAGGGCTAGAGCCCGCGGCGTGGGCGCATTGTCGGCTTGACGGGTGCGCGCGCGCAACCAGGCGAACAGGCGACGGCGGCGCCGCGGCGGCAGCGCACTCACCTCATCCGACACCGTCCGCATTACCGGCACGTGCAAACTCATACGTTCCAGCACGGATGAATTATTAACTTTGTTGTGCACAATACCATGGTAATGTATCAACAAAAGTAGCTTTCTTCTCAGTTCTAGAGAATGGAGGCCTACCATCCCCGAAACGAAACGAGAAGGGTAAAGATACGGGTAGTAGCCGTAGGACCTGCTGTACAAATAACGTGCGAACTTTCTTTGTAATTTTTCAATCATAACAATATATTTGCACTCGCAGGGATCCCATGCCACCGAACCGAATTCAAGCTTACTACGGACATATGCGTTGTACAATATTACAGCTATTTTCACATTTCTAAATTGAGAACTCATCCTAATGATAAAGCCTAGGGTCTTAGAAGCACTTTTACATATGTTAATAATGTGCTGCCTGAAGTTCAGATGAGCATCCAAGGTCAGCCCCAGGTCACGAATTTCATCTACTCTTTCTAACTGGACACCTTGGAGACTATAGGTATAATGGATGGGTGACTTATTCCTGGAGTACGTCATGACCTTGCATTTGGTTATATTAAAATGTAAATTGTTAATATCGCTCCACTCGGCCACGGCATCAATATCATGCTGCAGCATATTGCAGTCGGTCATAGAACTAACCTCCATGCAGAGCTTAAGGTCATCCGCGTACAAAAGGCAAGCAGCAAAACTTACAACTTTAGGTAGATCATCTATCATTATCAGAAATTGAGTGGGCCCCAGTGTACTGCCTTGGCTCACTCCCGATAGCGTATAGTATGGCTTCGACTGACACCCTGCAAGTTTAACATACTGTCTGCGGTTATGAAGATAATCAGCGAAAAAGTGAAGGAGTTTAGGTGTGAACCCTAACTTCGCGAATTTTCGCAGCAACAAATCGTTGTCAACCAAGTCGAACGCTTTTTGAAAATCAAAATACGCTACATCAACTTGGTTGCGGCGATCCATTGCTGCTGCCGCATAGTCTACAAAGCAGACCTGATTTGTGGTCGTAGACCTACCAGCACGAAATCCATGTTGGGCTTGATCGAGATTCAAGCCTATTTGCTGATTGATACGAGACGCTATTACAGTTTCAAATATTTTACCAAAAACTGACATCACAGCTATAGGCCTGTACTGTGTTATATCTGACTCAGCTTTGCCCTTTGGAACAGGGGTGACACATGACACCTTCCAGCACTCGGGATATTTAGCTCGCTGCAGAGCCAAATTGTATATGTGCTGAAGTGGTTTCTCGAAGGATGTTATGCAGTCTTTGGCTAAGTATGGTGGAATGCCGTCCGGTCCCGGAGCAGAGCGTGGTTTGAGGCCGCGAACCACCTGCCTTATCTCCGATGCACTAACGCTGTCAATAGTCACTAGCGTCGCATCAGCACCAGAACTACCTGCTGCTGCCACTGCGTCCAACAGAGGTTTTTTCTTTAAGAACACGGAGCTAAAATACTCAGCAAACGCATCGGCAGCCGCTTGTCCCTTGAAAGTCTCATCTTTGTAGTGATATTCGCAACATTGACGTCCATCTTTGCGTTTACTTTTGACAAAATCCCAAAACTTTGCAGGGTTTTCGCTAATATTACGTTCAATGTTACGAATATATTCCTCGTAAGCTACATTGATACGACTTTTGGCGCATTCCCTATAGTACTTATAAAGTTCTTTGTTGAATTCTAACCCCAATTCTTTGTATTTCTTTAAGTGAAAGTATTTGTCTTGGATTGTTTTAATTATTATGGGAGTAAACCATGGAGGATAGTTGTATTTGCCAGGTTTATGCCCATTTTGCTTTCTCAAAGGCACACATGAAGAAATGCACTCCTCTAATTTTGAGTAAAATACTTCCGTAGCCTTATCCACATCATCCAATTCCATCACAGCACGCCAGTCAATACTCGACAGGCTTGCGTAAAGTTGCTGAAAGTCTGCTTTTCTATAATTAAATTCAGGCTTCAACGAGTCATTAACTGAAGATGTCTGCTCTGGAGGAGGCGGATGTCCTCGCGGTATCGCAAGCTTAATTTCTAGCGGTGGATGGTACGCATCAGCCGGCATAGTTATGTAAACACGATTAGAAATACTTTATAATTAAGTTTTTGCATGCATTTGTATCAAAAAATAATAATTTTGTAACGTTTTGTACTAAAGTAACTTATGTTACACTAGCTTAAATTTATAACTTTGTGCATACTTTTACACATAAGTGTTACCTATTAGTGAAAACTTCATTGGCTTATGATCCACCTAAATGTACGATTTACAATGTATTATATAATGCTGTTTGTTTTCCTTAATAAAGAAAGAAAAAAAAAAAAAAAAAAAAGAGTCTAAGTAGCCTTTTATACTCGGGGACATACGACACACTTCTCCGCTCCATATGACACACGTATTGACCTTACAATTATTTTTGGGTGTGTTTGCAGATGGCGGCAAACACGAAGAAGGTGGCGGTGGCGGCGGCGGTGGTGGCGGCGGTGGTGGCAGTGGCGGCGGTGGTGGTGATGGTACGGGAAATAGTACATTACTATCATCATCATCATTGGCCTTAACGTCTATTGAAATACAGCGCGAAAACGTAATAAGGGCGATAAATGAAACCAGGCATATAATTCAATATTGTTATCATTAATTAAGAGGTGTTTTTGAGTTACTCTTAATTTTCACCCCATAGAGAATTTTTGAAAAATTTCCCAGCGGCAATGTACTGCAAACGTGGTTGCGATGATAATCAATGACAACTGTCAACGAGCGTTTAACGCGAGTGTGTTTGCATTACGTTGCGGGCCGAATTAATTTGTATAGATAAAATAAAATTTCAATTTTAAGTAAAAATTATCTAATAGTGACATCTAGCGTCAATCACGCGTCAAATAAGGTAAATTATCAGTACCACTACTTGACACTAGGGGCCAACAGTGTTGCGTCTGCCAAAAATGTAATATTAAAACAGTTTCCAACTTATACAGAGTGGGGCCTGTAACAAAAGCAAAAAATTAAACTGTAGGCTATTCTCGTTATACTGATCAACATTTGTTCAGCGACTTTTAAAAATAACTTGTATTTTGAATTTTATCACCCTTGAAAGTTTTTTCTAAGAGGTAATGTATTGCGAATTCTGTTAAGTCTAAAGTGTGACAGACAACGTCAATGACAACAATAATGGCGTACATTGAAGCTAATATTTATTTTGTATGAAAAATTAAAAATTTAAAGACTTCATAATTTTTAAAAGTCACTGAACAAATGTTGGTCAGTTTAAGGAGTGTAGCCTACAGTTTGATTTTTTGCTCTTGTTACAGGCCCCACCCTGTATTACAAGCAGAATGAATTGAAAACAGAGTACTGATTAATACTATTGTAATATTAGCTAAAAATTTTTGAGCATTAGACTTTTTATTCGTCGCGACATCTATTGATAAGTGGTAGTACTGATAATTTACGCTAGTTGACGCGTGATTGACGCGTGTATGTCGCTAGATGTCACTACAAATAACTTGTATTTACTGATGTATGGAGTGTCAATTCTTCCCTTACTTATTCCTCTATAGTTATCACATATATTGATAAGGTCAATAAAATAATACATTTTCTTCCTTCCAGCGGCCACAGGCGTCAAAGTAGAGGCCTACGTGGCATCCTGCACACTAGCGGGAGAGTGTAAAGAAGAGAAAACATTCGAATGCGAAGGCTGTACGCTCAAGGGTGTCAAATGTAACGACGCTGCCGCCGACGCTGCTAAAGTCGTGGTTGCAGATAAGAAGATCACTTTCGACTTCAAAGGGTACGTCTAGCAGGTATAAATCACCTAAATGGACTTGGCGTCGGTCTGTCCAGCAAGAGCTTAGGGTGTTAGGGATGGGGTGGGAGGAGGTTACTCGGTCTGTATGTACAACAAGAGCTGACGAAATGATTAATTCCTACCGCTTCTTTCCGCCATCGCCCTACGCGACAATATTTCCATCGCCATCATTGAGATGGCTGGCAGTCCTCAACTGTGCGTTTCTCCAGAAACTTCCTGCCCCGCACAGCTAAACTGTGGAATGAATTGTCGCCTGCGGTATTTCCGGACCGATACGACCTTCAAATCTTCAAGAGCGTACACCCATCTTAAAGGCCGGCAACGCACCTCCAACACCTCTGGTGTTTCGGGTGTCCATGGGCGGCGGTGATCGCTTACCATCAGGCGACCTGTCTGCTCGTTTGCCTCCTATCCCATAAAAAAAAAGGGTGTTAGGGATGGGGTTCGGTTTTGACGCTCAAACCAGGCTTGAGTGGTCTTGGCTTAGTGTGCAGGTGCAGAATCCTGCTGGAACACAAAATGATGTCCTGAAAATAGCATGTTGGGCAGATCTTTGACAATAGGGGAGTGGGAGGAGGTTACCCATACTGCCAAAGACCGGAGTCAATGGAGAATATGGAATCGAGCCCTACACCCCAGGGGTAACAGGATCAAAAGAAAAATCTAGCAGCCGGCGTATCATGCTTCCAATTTTATCACTTATCCACGTGGATAAGACATCTGTCACTCTCACACTGACATACTTGCCAAAGCGTGACGGATACTTTATCCACGTGGATAAGTGATAAAATTGGAAGCATAATACGCCGGCAGGGCGTCTAGTCCACGTCACAATAACTAAGCTTATTTACCTCTATTTATTTATTTATTAAAAACAAGAAGTATAACGCAGTAAGAAGTTAGTACGCAGTGGGAGCCCCTCGAGACAAATCGAGGATCCGGCAGACCTCGTCGGCGATGGCGGGATAACTTAGACTCCTTTTTGAGAGACTGGTCAGTTGTCGCACAAAACCGAGAGGAATGGAAAAAGAGGGAGGAGGCCTTTGCCCAGCAGTGGGACACAATAGGCTCATAATAAATAAGAAGTATGAAGCTAAATCAGTCTTACTTTTCTGCCTTGGACACAGAATATAAATAAAATAAAATAAAAAATAAAAAAGCCTTTTATTTCTTGCATTCTTACAACGTCAATAATTCTTAAAGATTTGATTATATTAATTTCATTTAAATTCGGTCTATTATAATTATAATTACTAATTTATTACATATAATTAATTATGTCAAATATAGTTCCATACGTCATTTGTTTGCAAGAACCCCTTCTCGGGTGAAGGCCTCCTCCAGAGTAAGCCAGTTGGATCTGTCTTGGGCTTTTTGTATCCAGTTTTTTCCTGCCACCTTAACTATCTCGTCCGACCATCGCGTGTATGGTTTTCCGCTAGCACGTTTTCCTTGCGGTCCTGGCCATATGGTTATTTGTTTCGCCCTTGTTTTCCGAGATATATGTAGTCTTTAACGTACTCCATTTTTGTATCATCGATATACAGTGGTTTTTCCGTACTATTAGTCATTAATCTTGATTTGCTGAGATTTATTTCTAGCCCTGTCTCTCTACTAGCAGCCTGTAGAGTGTGTATCATATATTCCAGGTCCGTAAAACGTTCTGAGAGCAGGACGATGTCGTCGGCAAACCTTAGGTGATTTAGGTATTTATCGTTAACTGGCAGCCCTCGACACAGAATATATAATAGTACAGAAGGCTCACTCCTTTGATGTTCACAAAACGCCGCCATTCTAAATTCTTACCTACAATAACAAACGGACCGCACGCGTGCAGACGACATTGAATTCTATTGCGCCGCGCGAAGGTCGTCGCCACTGAATGGGCCGCGAACTCGCGGCCGCAGGCATGTACTTGTAGCGCGGCGAAAGGATCGCAGAGTGAGCCGCCCCTGCCTTGGATGAGATTTGAACTCACGGTTTCTTATTATCTTTGGTTCTAGGTTCGCAGACACAGATTCTTGTGTGTACATGGGAGAGTTCGATCTAGCCGGCAAACCGCATAACCTACCTGTCGCCGTTATAGACAGTGAGTTACTTACGATATATTTTATGGTTAATTTATCGACCTGCCTGGTAAATGCTTCCAATTTTATTAATTAACAACGAGGATACTTAAGACACCAGGCCCCGTAGCCGAATGGCATTTCTCCGACGCCAAACGAAAGCGATACGCCGCTGGCTCTGTCGCGCCAATACGCAAGCGCGATAGAGATAGATATCTACTAGCGCTTCGTTTCGTGAGCGTTTCGTGAGCGATTGTGCCATTCGGCTAGCCACCCTGTCACTATCACTATCTACGTAGATAGGTTATAAAATTGCAAGCATAAAGTGGCCAGTTAAAGTTACGTTGCAGGTTAAGGGCCCATTTAGACGGTACGAGAACTTGCATATGAGTTTCATTACATTGCGGTGTTGGATGGCTGTGCAAAATTGTATGTAACCTCAACAGCCCGCAATGTAATTAAACTCGCATGCGAGTTCGCGCGCCGTCTAAATCAGGCCTAAAGATATACCGTCAGCCAAAAAAGTGGTTTCGCCCTTGTGTTAAAAAATAGAATCGAAAAGTGGTAAACCACTTTCTTGACTGATCGTACCTACTAGTAGAATCTGTGCAATGATTCTCATTTAATAATCGCATTAAGAAGGTGCTTGGACAGACAACCAACCAATTGTAGCCACTGTAGAACTATGTCGTAGGGACGTTATAAATCAGATTGTAAGAGATCTCTTACTGCTTGTCATTTTGACATGGTTGTAGAATGGCCTAGGGTTCCAATTGGTTGACTGTACGTAGAAAATTTGTTTTTCAATTTTCTCCTAAAATTATCGGCTTTTTCAACCAGTCAGCGTCACTGACTAGGGCGCAATTTATTTCAAAATCATACATGAATTTATTTTCCTTTATTGAATTTTAACAAACTGTTTGTTCACTTTACAGACGATTGTAAGTACCTACCTACGTTGGCTACGTTATTAAATAAAAATATCGGAAACGTAAATAATTGAGATAAGTTCAACAAATATATCCTTACTACTTTTTATGTGCAACTAATACCTTATTATTTTTTATTTCAGCTAAAGGTAAAAGAAACTTAGATTTATTGTAACCACAAAATAGATAAATATACAGGGCGTCCCAAGGATATGGGACATGAAAAGGAAGTAAGGTACCTTTCATATCGTAGACAGGGTATTGAATTGATAAATATACAGGGCGTCCCAAGAATATGGGACATGAAAGGGAAGTAAAAGGTACCTTTAATATCGTAGACAGGGTATTAAATAGATAAATATACAGGGCGTCCCAAGAATATGGGACATGAAAGGGAAGTAAAAGGTACCTTTAATATCGTAGACAGGGTATTAAATAGATAAATATACAGGGCGTCCCAAGAATATGGGACATGAAAGGGAAGTAAAAGGTACCTTTAATATCGTAGACAGGGTATTAAATAGATAAATATACAGGGCGTCCCAAGAATATGGCACATGAAAGGGAAGTAAGGTATCTTTAATATCGTAGACAGGGTATTTAATAGGTAAATATACAGGGCGTCCCAAGAATATGGGACATGAAGTCCCAAAGTATGGAACACAGGGAATTTTGCTGAGAGAAGACTTAAAATTATTTTTAAAAGTCAGTAACTTTGCATTCAATGATTTTCTAACAATTACTTGCTTCGATTCTTAATCGAAATCAAACCGACTAAAATAAATAAAAAATTCCTACTTTTATGATGTCAAACGATATAATGCCCAGTAGATATTTTCGCGAAAAAAGATTCAAAAACTTTTTTTTCTAAAATAGTCAAATTTAATGTTTTTCCTACTCAGAATCATGGCCCTTTCCGTTCTACTAGGAGGAAAAAAGAGCCTCCCAAATTTAATTTTTCCACTTCGTTACCATTTTTAAACACTTTGTATGGTTACAAAGAGGAAAGTTTGCAAAATAATAAAACATTTTGGGACCATTTTTTTTGTTTTTGTCTCTAGTTTTTTGTCCTGGATCGAAAGGGCTCATAATTCTGAGTTGGAATAACATGAAATTTACCAACTTAGAATAAATATTTTTGGTGATTCTTCTCGCGAAAATGCCCTATTGTGTAGTGGCAGTTCACGTCCGTAAGTACTTAAGCTCTAAACCAAAACAAATTCGACGGGTCTCTATCGGTTCCCATAAAGTCTTAATTATGTCTTAATTAAGTCGTAAGTCGTAGTCGTAATAAAGTCTTAAGTCGTGTATCGTTTGTCCACATTTTCTGAATAGGAAAAACATAAAAACCTACCCTTAACCCTTAAATGCATGACCTTGATAATGATTTGTTCAAATTTGAATTTTGACAAGTTATCAATAGTCACTATGCATTTAAGCGTTAACGTGTTTAATTTTCAGACGTGACCGTGGAGAAACAGAAGAAGACTGCGAAAGCAGATGAGGCTGTCGAGGAAACGATCACGTTCACACCGGCTGAAGGAAAGAATCCTGAAGTGGCGGAGGTATCAAATAAAACTATAGACTTTGTACCATCGGCAACACTGATAACTGTACATTTGTAATCCTTATTACAAGCGCATCAGATTCAGATTCAATAATTTATTCAATGGTAAACACAATTATACACATAAGTATTATATAAATTCTAATAAGTGATGAGATTTAAAAAATAAATGTAACTCGGGTTTGCCACGAAATGGTCCCGCCTCAGCAAAAACGCTGACCCCTGCGCTGATCTTCCGGCGAGACCAGTTTGTGGGCCACGAACGCAACTGTACGACCACTTAAAAATACGACCTTACGACCCTTCTAAAACACCTGAACGCGGCCACAATTGCGAGGCGGTGTTCAGCGCCATCTGGAGTGCCAGCAGGTGTACATTGCGAGTAGGTGTGCTGGTAGGTGTAGTCTACCGATGGTTAGTTAAGAGTGTTAGTAGTTAAAATTACTTACTTACGGCGATGGTTCAGCGACCCGAATTGGACCTTGGCCTCCGACGCTAGACTCCGCCATTCATAGGAGCGATCCTATCATGTGCGATCTGATGACAGTCGCTTAATTCTTTCGGGATCGCGATCTATCGGTACCTGGGCCTTCCGTCTGGCCATATCTCAGTAGAATGCCACATTTTATTTGTAGTTGAAATAAAATAAATAAATACTATAGCCTCTTGCCGCCAAACGTGCATTCAGATGTACATTGGGATTCAATGGAATTTTAACTTTCATGTAAACAAATAAGGTAGCATTTCTCTTGTTTCTAATATTTTACAAACAAATGAAACTCAACTCAATTCCAACAACAATTAGGATAAAAATTCCCTAGCAAAAATGTTATTTGGTGGGCGTTACAAGGATAGGATATTCTTACAAGACTAACCTTTACATAACATCAAGAAGGCTTTTGTTGTGGATACTCAGGCAACGATGTATATTAATTATACAATACACTCACGATTCAGAAACAAATGTCTGTGCTCATCAAGTCATCATACAAATAAATGCTTTTACGGGAGTTTGAACCCGGGACTATCAGCGTAGCAGGCAGGGTTACTATCCCCTAGGCGAGACCGGTCGTGATATAATTAAAAATTAGAAAAAACCCCCGACACATGCGCGGATCCAGGGGGGGGTCATGGGGGTCATGACCCCCCCATGGAGCCTAGACTGGCCATACAAATAGACCACGTGACCCCCCTCCGGGGGGCCTGGGCCTTTACCACGTGACCCCCCCCCCTGGGCACGAAGCTGGATCCGCGCTTGCCCCGACATAGTGGACCGATTTTCATGAAACATGGTTAAGAAGTCTAAGTACACTCCCGTACAAAAAACTAAATCTAAATCGGTTCATCCGTTCGGGAGCTACGATGCCACAGACATACACACACACACACACAGACAGACAGACAGACACGTCAAACTTATAACACCCCTTCGTTTTTGCGTCGGGGATTAAAAATAGGTTTTGTAGAGCATGCAGGAGTCGGTTACATGAGGACTGATGATATTTTTCATTCCATTATTTTTTCTGGCAATTAATGTAATTATTAGGTACTTACTAATTATTTTATTTTCTTCTTCAGGTACGCGTTAACGGGGTGCCTGTAGAAAAGAAAGGAGATAAAGCAGAAGCCCCGTCTTATGAGGTAATTTATGGACCATTTTTTTCAAAATTGTCCACCCCACTTTTTTATTGGATTTGGAAATTTTTATGTGTTTTCCACTCGACTTCCACTGAGTATGAGTCGCGTAAAAATACCCATGTTACAAAAAAAGTGGGGTGGACAACTTTGAAAAAAATGGCCCAAATATGTTTATATTTAACAAAAAAAAACCATAAATACTCGAGCAGAAACATTATATGGTAGGTATAACCAAAGACATAAATATAACTCCATCTAGACAGATAAAGTCTGAGAAAAAAGCGTACCTCAGTAGGTACCATACAGGAAAAGGTACGGTGGCATAAATGGCGGTAATATTTGACGCTTTTACCACGAGACCCCCCCCCACCCCTGGGCACGAAGCTAGATCCGCGCTTGTGTCACAGTATAATAAAGAGTACTATCGTACAGTATGGCCACTTCCGCTCCCCGCTGAAAGCGCCGCCCACCCCCTCTCGGTTACCTCACAGTTACCGCCTGTCAAAAACGCGAACAGTCGACCTGTCATATCTCACTCATACAAGCACGGTATGCGTTCACCTACACGAACTTAGAATGTGTGCTAGGAACGCGCCTCTTTCATATATTTGATCGCTAGTGTCCGAGATGTGCTTGTGTGCTAGTATTTATGATGTTTTAAAAACTTTTTTTTATAGGTAGACGACGAGAAGAAGACTATAAAGATATCGGTGCCCAAACTGTCGGAGCAGTACGCAGGTCACTACCAGGTCAAGTTCAAGATCGACGCAGAAGAGGTCACGAAAACGGTTCTGGAGGTCGAAATGTATGTACTAATCTTCAGTAGGACGACCGGTCTGGCTCAGTCGGTAGTGACCCTGCCTGCTGAGCCGCGGTCCCAGGTTCGAATCCCGGTAAGAGCATTTATTTGTGTGATGAGCACAGATATTTGTTCCTGAGTCATGGATGTTTTCTATGTATATAAGTATGTATTTATCTATTTAAGTATGTATATCGTCGCTTAGCACCCATAGTACAAGCTTTGCTTAGTTTGGGGCTATGTTGATCTGTGTAAGGTGTCCCCCAATATTTATTTATTATTATGTTGTTTTGCTTCATATCACAATTTATATTAAACTAGCTTTTGCCAGCGGCTTTGCTCGCGTTCAATTCTAAAATTACGGAATGCTCCGTACAAACTTCCACCTCCTATTTTAGGAAAGTGGGGGTTTAGGAAGAGACAAAAAGTAGCCTATGTCACTCTCTATCCCTTGAACTATCTCCATTTAAAAAATCACGTCAATACGTTGCTCCGTTTCGCCGTGACAGACGGACAAACAAACAGAGACATACACTTTCCCATTTATTATATTAGTGTGGATATAAGTATGGATTTTTCATTTTTGGTTGCAGGGAAGCTGCGGCTGCTGATGTGAAAGCTCCGGATGGTGGGGGTAAGGGTGGGGGCGAAGGCGGAGGCGAGACACCCGGTAAGTTGAGTTATATTATAAAACACTGATTCTTACTTTCGGCATTTTTAGGGTTCAGTAGTCAACTAGGAACCCTTATAGTTTCGCCATGTCTGTCTGTCCGTCCGTCCGTCCGCGGATAATCTCAGTAACCGTTAGCACTAGAAAGCTGAAATTTGGTACCAATATGTATATCAATCACGCCAACAAAGTGAAAAAATAAAAAATGGAAAAAAATGTTTTATTAGGGCACCCCCCCCTACATGTAAAGTGGGGGCTGATTTTTTTTTCATTCCAACCCCAACGTGTGATATATTGTTGGATAGGTATTTAAAAATGAATAAGGGTTTACTAAGATTGTTTTTGATAATATTAATATTTTCGGAAATAATCGCTCCTAAAGGAAAAAAAAGTGCGTCCCCCCCCTCTAACTTTTGAACCATATGTTTAAAAAATATGAAAAAAATCACAAATGTAGAACTTTATAAAGACTTTCTAGGAAAATTATTTTGAACTTGATAGGTTCAGTAGTTTTTGAGAAAAATACGGAAAACTACGGAACCCTACACTGAGCGTGGCCCGACACGCTCTTGGCCGGTTTTTACTATAGACACCAGTGGCGTAGCGTCGATACAACTCGATTCCCAACGGGTTCTCTAAGATTCTGCAATATCTGTAGAAGTCCATACAAAACAGATCCCAAAAACCCCTCCGGCTTTACAAACAAAAATATTCACGCGTCGCCACTGATAGACACAATAGTATTTTATGTAACTGACGTTTAAAGGAGGCCAAAAAAGACGAGTGGCGTGGAAAAGACGCCACGAGTATTTTTTGACTCATTTAAACACCGTTGCACACATATATTTAGTCTAAGCATACAATACTTTTTCTACGACCATGCACTTAGTTTGACAACATTTCATATTTTTGAGTACTACTTTTTATTGATTGGTTTGAAAGAACTCAATACTAAAAGATACACGTATTTTTTTATTTTTCCAAAAACTGCTATATTAATGAGAAAATCCCTTCTTATTACTACTTCGAGCAGAAAGAGCGTAAGTTACAAACGTCAAGACACAGCTTTATGACGTCACATGTGTTGTTTCATACACCCAAGAAAACTACAAAATAATTCCTAAAAAAAAAGTTTTAACAGTCAGCTTAAACACTTAAACAGTCCGGTATGTCTGATTGTCAAGTGTCTCTGTCAACCAATAGTGAATGACTACGAACCATATTAGACTAAGCCATGAAATTTTTAATATCTTTGCTACGAACTGTGATAAGTGTTACTGTCAAACTCAAGTGACATCCCAACTGGAAGATTTTTTTGTTATAGTGGCAGCTCTAAATCAGCCATTTGACGTCACTTCCCCTTTAAACTATTTTTAGATTTTTTATACTAAAAATACGAAAAAAAAATTAAAAAATTATTGATGTGATCTACAAGCGTATATCTCGAAATGGTTTTCGATTTAGGGACATTGAAAATTTCGTGTCACCTACGGTCGTGTTTTAATATATCACCACTCGTTTCAAATTTCCTCTTTTCCGCACGTGTGTTATAATGCTCTATTTTTTATTATAGCAGCCGGAGGCGCAGACGTCAAGTTAGAAATCGCAGCGAAGACTTGCAAAGTAGACGACAAGTGTGATGTTCCCGAAACACCATATACCTGCGAAGGATGCGAGCTCAAGGCCGTCAAATGTAACGCTGCCGCTGCAGCTGAGGATAAGGTCAAAGTCGATGCGGCGGGCAAGAAGATCACTTTCGCGTTTGAAAAGTGAGTACTTGAGTAGCATAAATGAATATAAATGAATTATATTCTATTCTATTCATAATATACAAAGTCTTGTGACTGCGAAGACTGTAAAGTTTAGGTCGATGCCGCGATTATGATCACTTAGGCCGGCAACAGACAGTATTAAAATTCATAATCTGAAAAAATCATAATCTTATAAAATAAGATCGACTGCCTTGCCACACACATTCTTAAAATTCACATTATTCGCAATCTGTCAGATCAATCTGAAAAAAATCATAATCTTAAAAAATAAGACTGTGTGTGGACAGTTGCGAAATTGTATGGAAATCCGTGCACTCGATCTGATTAAGATTTTTTAAGATTATGAAACTTAAGACTGTGTGTTATTACTTTATGAGTGACAGAACATGGTACGTACCCGAATGTCACAAACGCTCACGAAACGAAACGCTCGTAGATATCTATCTCTATCGCTCTTGCGTATTGGCGTGACAGAGCCAGACTACCTTTCGCGGCGTTTTGTTTTCGACGAGATGTCACTACAAATAACTTGCATTTACTCATTGGAGTTACAACTTTTCCTTACTTATTCCTCTATGCTATAAACCCGTTGTTTTTTCAGGTACGCTGATACAGACGCTTGTGTGTATATGGGAACGTTTGACGTAGGCGGCAAGGAACACAACCAACCAGTGGCTATTTTAGAGAGTAAGTTTTCTTTTAATATACAAGGTGCTCGCGAGGAACCCGCATAACTTGGACCACGCGTTTCTGAGGCAAGAAGAAAGAAAAAATGTTATATGAATTTTAAAATTTTACGCAAAAAAAAAATGTTTTTTTTTTTCAACTTTTTTGGACGTATTTTCACATAAAAAGCAATTTTTATGCATTAAGTTGGCAATTAAAATGAGTTCCTTAATAAATTTTTCTAAAAACCAAATTTTTTGGAAGTTTTTCTTGTCACATTTTGACATCTATCAATGACTACTGTGAGACTATGCTCCACAATTGCGCATCAGCGCCGTTAAGAAGACCTTTTCTACTGAGTAACAATACCGAAATGTTTTTTTTTAATTGGTAATAACTCTGAAACTAGACGAAATCTAGAAAAGTTTATATGACATTTTAATCTTAAAATGTGACCAAGAATATGCCGTTAAAGTTATATGGGTTCCTCGCGAGCACCTTGTATAGTAATAGTAGCTAGACCCTGGGAGCTGTAATCTCACGACAAAAGAAAAAAAAATTAAAAGGTATAAGGCACAGCTGGGCAAATCTCGACTGGGGGGCAAATGTAACTGGTCAATTTTTTCCATGTTTTACAATGTTTGCATTATTAAGACATGCTTTGATGCGTCGATCAATTACAATTCTACTTCTTTTTACTGGCCCCTATTTCAAAAAGGCTACAATTGTCAGTGACATATGTCGAGCGACAATTGTCGATGACAGGTGACAAATTACAATTTTATAAAATATTTTCTATAGAATTGCTTACAAACATGACAGGCATTTTGCTACAATTGTATGTATTACAATTATGTTGTGAAACAATAATTATTATTTCTAGGCGACATATTTGTAGAATTGTCGGTGAATCTCGACAGGAGGATTAAGATGTGTCGAATTGTGTGACAATTGTAGTAATTTGTGGTTGACATACGCGTTGTTCAAAATGGCTGCCCATGCGAGTGGTATAGTGACACTATTAGTGATAGTGACAGTAATTCCTACTTATATACTTAGGTTTTCGTACTTAGTTTTGAGTTCCTGTTACTTCGCCGTCGATATAAGTTTCAATAATGCTACGTAAGAATGAAATTAAATTTGTAGAAAACTACGGATATCTCAATTTATTTTTATCATTGTACCATCGGCAGCAATGTTAGTACCTTATTACAAGGGCATAAAGCCTACCGATGATTAGTTAAGAGTGTTGCTGTTAGTAAACGCTATTGGGCCCTTCGTAACATTATTAGTACTTAGGTATATTTTTGAGATTTTTCTGCGTTAATACATATTATTATACTAAATTGTGTTTTTAAACTTATGTATCATAAAAAAATACTACATACCTATGTCTAAATAGCTATCATTAATATTATTTGATACAAATACCCTCAAATTAATTTGAGCGTTTTTAAATGAACGAGTTACCTTCGTATTTAGGAACACCGAATTCCAAATTCAAATATTTTTAGTTTAGTTAAGCATTTTAACTATTAGTTTAGAATAGTTTTAATTTGTTTAATTTGTTATTTGTATATTTTAATTGTAGTACCTAATGGTCAATGTTTTTACTTCTTCTTCTTTTATTCACGTTTATAAGAAATACATTTTATATATCTTAATAATTCAAACTTATTAAATACTTAGTATAGTACCAAGTTAGGTATATATATATCTTAGATATTTCTATTTCTTTGCCATACACCCGTTTCAATTAAACGTTCATATAAAGGAATAGTTATATTTAATTATTGTTCTTTCATTGCGGGTATTAATTTGTTATAAAATTTATCAAATAACACGAATTTGCGGTCGGAAATCAATTTTAAGATAGTCATCTTTCTTATTATATCCATACTGCAATATTTGTTTTTGAAACAAAAAACTAACACATAACCAATGCCTACTTGATACACATAAATAATGTTACCGAAGAAAATTATATAATGGTGGGAGAGGATTTAGGTAATGAATAGTTTTAAATAAGTTTTATCGAAGTTAACAAAGGCATTTATATTTATAGTCAGCCAATAAACATAAAAATATCCATTAAATAAATTTACTTATTGCCATTTGAGTCAACTACTATTCATAATTTGATACATTTATCCCTATGGTTAAGTCGTGACAATTGTATTCTACAATTGTCGCACCTGTCAGCGTGGTGAAACCAATAATTCTACATATGTAATATTTTGTGACAATTGTCGCACCTGTCACCTATATGAAATTGGGGCCAGTTACCCTTATCTGGCATAACATGTTTCGCAGAAACACAAACTTAGTTGGCAGTATTACTACGACGCATACGACACTGTTGGCAGAATATTGTTTTACAGAACATTACTTTGGTCGATTTTGATTTAGCATAATTTTATGAACCATAATAATCGTATAGCATACTATTACAAGAGCAGAATTATGACACGCCATCAAAAAGGAAACACTGTCCCAGAGCCACCGTTAGGTACGACGACGAGCGAAGCGAGGAGTGTTAGGTATCTTGCATCGTTGCATCCCTAACACGTCCGTCTCACTATGAAAAAGCAAATTGCAAGTTTATGCCGCCTAAATATTATGCACAAATATTATCTGCGACAGTACTATTCGACTAGAAGACTATTATGCTCATCAACATTATGACAACATACGATTCGCTATTATAAAAATCTATTTATTTATTTATCGTATGGCAAGTTTACAATCTTACATGCAAATCACAACTTAAATTTAGCATTCCGTAAATAGTCGATAGCGTCGCTCGTTAGGTTTTTGAAGTCCGAGGGTGGCCCTTTGTACTTAATTAAGGGGCATTCGAAAACGATGTGGTGCACAGTTTGTTTAGGGTTTCCGCAGTCGCATTTCTCAGTGTCAGCCCAACCCCATTTTTTCCGCAGATAGGCGCAGTGACCAATTCCGGTTCGTATGCGATTTAGGGAACACCAGACACGACGCGTTTCTTTAAAACCACTTGGAAACTTACGGGGCTCGATGTGGAATAGATCTGACGTTACGCCTTTTGCTGACCACTCCTCCATCCAGGTGGTTTGGACGTTCCAGTCAGTTGGGAATTCGTGCGCAAGCAAGGCTGGAGGGTTGCGAGACTTAAGTCTAGGCGATTTGAATATGTTTAAGTCTGCGTTGATAGGTAGATCGGGCGTTGTACGGATTTTCTCAACTTCTTATAAAAATCTGCGAAATTATTTATGCCAAAGCATATTCTGCGTAACGTGTTTCTGCCAAACGTGACTTATACGAATCAAATATATGCGAAAAAAGTGTCTGCGAGACAATAGTGAACCCTTTTTACATACTTATTTAATATTTTTAGATTAGGTTTACTATGTTTTTTTGTTAATTTTAATCGGATTAGCCAACTCTGTTACAATCTGATCATATGTTTTATTGTTTTTTTTTATTTGTAGCCGAGTGTAAGTACCTAACTTTTGATGTAGTAATAAAACATGAAATGTAACAATAAAAAATATTAATTAAATTATATACATATAAGTAATTTAATTATTCATTTCATTCATATGTTTAATCGAATTTATTTTCATTTTATGACTGATTTCAATTGATTATTCATTTTAGCTGCGGGTAAGTTCCCTTTTCGTAAAAATATTAATATTTCCTTTTAAACTGTATGTGTGTATACCTTTAGGATAAAAAGCGCACTCACATCTTGAAAGTTTTCTTAGTTTTAGTTCTTAGTATAAAAGCAATTTAGGAGATATATAAATTGCGCAACACCGTTACGCACATCCCCGTACCAGGGGGCCGATTTTTGAGTCTCACGCGTTCGAATTCAGAAAATTGTCACTCAAAATGGGCAATTCACCGTTTTCAACCGGCATTTTAGTGTGAGACTCAAAAATCGGCCCCCAGGGTACACTTGTAATTACAATTTTGGGGGTTGGGACCCGTTCTAATAGAAATAGTGACTTATCCCTAACAACTTTACTGTCGATTTCGGGATGAAAGGGAAACTGACCGCTATTGACGAGCTAACTGACGTCGAGTAACTCACAAACTACTAAGAAGATACTACGGAGTAACTGGCTGGGTAATTCCATGTAATAGAGTAATGTAAGTGACCAATTATTTGCATGTTTTTTTATTCATGGTGCTAATTTAAATATCAATATATCTAAGGATTAAAAGTAGGCTTATCTAGAGATAAATTAAGACTTCAATTTGCATCATAAATAAAATAAAACCGGCCAAGAGCGTGTCGGGCCACGCTCAGTGTAGGGTTCCGTAGTTTTCCTTATTTTTCTCAAAAACTACTGAACCTATCAAGTTCAAAACAATTTTCCTAGAAAGTCTTTATAAAGTTCTACTTTTGTGATTTTTTTCATATTTTTTAAACCTATGGTTCAGAAGTTAGAGGGGGGGGGACGCACTTTTTTTTCCTTTAGGAGCGATTATTTCCGAAAATATAAATATTATCAAAAAACGATCTTAGTAAACCCTTATTCATTTTTAAATACCTATCCAACAATATATCACACGTTGGGGTTGGAATGAAAAAAAATATCAGCCCCCACTTTACATGTAGGGGGGGTACCCTAATAAAACATTTTTTTCCATTTTTTATTTTTGCACTTTGTTGGCATGATTGATATACATATTGGTACCAAATTTCAGCTTTCTAGTGCTAACGGTTACTGAGATTATCCGCGGACGGACGGACGGACGGACGGACGGACGGACGGACGGACGGACAGACAGACATGGCGAAACTATAAGGGTTCCTAGTTGACTACGGAACCCTAAAAACATGCAATGAAGTGGTCACTTACATTACACTTACGTGGAATTGCCCGGTTTATAGACTAGATGAACATTGTAGGCTACGTTTTTGCCTTTGGCTAGTCTGTGGCCAAGAGTGGACCTATTTGTAATTTAAAAAAAATCTAGTTTACCTACTTTCATATACGAAGTTGTTTACCAAATAAAGAAAATAAAATAAACGCACGCACTTCCAACTATAGTGTTGAAGCAAAGAGGATCGAGTATTATAGAGAATGACTGTCAAAGTAAAATGTGTAATCACAGTGCATAGACTGCCATGTCTCGACACAAGCTTAAAACTTTTGAACCTCAGTTTTGACAATTTGGCCCATATTCTTAGCTTGACATGTTTTTAAATGTCAAATATTAATATTAGCGCCATCTAGCCGAGCGTACCCCAAAGGTGGATCGCCATCTAGCTCACCGTACCTTTTTCTGTATGGTTTTGGGGTATGTTTTTTTTTCTTAGACTTTACCGGTCTTTACGAAGTTATATAGGTCTTTGGTTAAAGGTATCCGTAGTTTGCTTGACTGTCATTAAAAAGTAATTTATTATATTTAGGGCCGGTTGCATCACGTCTGTCACCGTTAAAGCGTTCGTTAAATATTGTATGGGGAGTTCCATAGACATCTGCTGTGTGACGATGATGTGTCTGTCAAATGTAGTTGATGCAACTGGCCCTTAGTCAAGTTAAATTTTCAGATGTAACGGTCGATGTTCAAAAGAAGAGTGCCGCACCAGACGCAGCGTTCAAGGAGGAAATCACATTTAAGGCTGAGAAGGAATTCGATGTAGAAGAGGTACCTAACTTATTTTTTTTAGCTCTTTAGTGTCCCACTGATGTGCAAAGGCCCTTGATTTCTACAACTCCCTCTGGTGTGCTTTTTCCGGCCAGTCACTCATAAAGGTGTCCAAGTCGTCCCGCCATCTTCACCTAGGCTACAGTATAATAAACAGTACTGTCGTGCAGTATGGCCACTCGCGCTCCCCGCTGAAAGTGCCGCCCACCCGCTCCCGGTTACCTCACCGTTACCGCCTGTCAAAAACGCGAACAGTCGACCCCCACTCACTCATACAAGCATAGTACACGAGCATAGGCTGAGCAACGCGCCTCTTTCATAATATTTGATCGCCAGTGTCCGAGGTGTGGGAGGTGGTTATAGTCCACCTATCCTGATGCATGCGGCAGACATGGCCTGCCCAGTCCCACTTCAGCCTGGCGGTCTTTTCCCCTACGTCAGCTACGCGAGTTTTTGAGCGCAGTGTTTCTGATGCGGTCCATCCTTGTGACACCCAGGATGCTGCGCTCCATGTCTCGCTGGCTAACCTTTAGTTGGGACTTCTGACTCTCGGTGACTGACCAGGTTTGGGCACCGTAGGTTAGGACAGGCAGTATACAAGTGTCAACGAGTTAACACTTTAGTGACATTGGAAGATGATGGTCGTGAGCCGCAATAGTGAAAATAAGACAAAAGCGATTGGGAACTGTGAAGTTGTATCTTCATACATATACCTAGGGTCACTGGTCTCAGATGGCGGAGGCTCCGAAGACGAAATCAAGCGACGCATGGCCATCACTCGGTCCGCAATGGAGAAACTCTTCAAGGTCTGGAGAGACCGTGACATCACAAGGGCAACGAAAACTCGTCTCGTAAGATCTCTCGTTTTCCCAGTGTTTCTCTACGGGGCTGAAACATGGACAGTAAGAGAGAGTGAACGAAAACGCATTGACGCTTTGGAAATGTGGTGCTGGAGAAGAATGCTCCGGATATCGTGGACCCAGCGGCGCACTAATGTGTCTATTCTTCAGGAGCTCAAAGTCAAACAAAGACTGTCAGATGTCGTTCACTCTCGCACCCTTAGCTATTTCGGTCACGTTACACGTAGGGAAGACTCCGCCATAGAGAGACTTGTTGTTCAGGGAAGAGTGGGCGGTACAAGACCCAGACTGCGCCCCTCAATGCGATGGACAGACCAAGTGAGGGCTCTCACCGGGTCACCCTTAAATCTCTGCGCGCGGAACGCTGCAAATAGAGCAATGGCGGGAAACCATTAAAAAGGCAGCATAACGACCCCAATGACCACGACTACTCTGACAAGAGTATACGACTAAGAAGAGACATTGGAAGGACGCCCTTCAAACGAATATCCTACCAAAAATATTTTCATGTAAAATTTTGCCAAGACGAGAAATAAAAATATGATTCGCCTGTCAACAAGCTATCAGATTTCATATAGAAAAAAGCTTCTAAATGTCTAAGCCCAAAGTTTACAATTTACAAACTACTTAAGGTACAGCGGGGCAATTCTCGACTGGGGGACAAATGTTACTGGTCCATTTTTCCATGTTTTACAATGTTTGCAATATTAAATAGAGTGTCTACCGGTTATATATGGTAGGTGTGTTCAGTGGATACATGTAGAACTCAACATCATAGTGTAATAATGGAAAAAATGGATTAGTTACAATTGTCCCCCATTCGAGATTTGCCCCCCCCCCCCTCCTGCCTGTTGTAGGGAAGCTGCTGTCCTTAAAATACAATATTATTTGACTTATACTTTGCACAAAATAATTAACATGTATTTTTTTACAGATTCATGTTAACGGAAACGTCGTAGCCAAGAAAGCGGATGATGGTTTTGACGTATGTTTTAAAACTGCATATGTTTTGTATGAGCATAGAGTATTTGGTTTTTTAAACGATTTGGATTCCGTGTCTATATAATCACTTCCTTAAATATTGTCATACCATTCTCATCATCATTTATCATTTGTTTTGTCTCCACTTTATCTTTTTTCTGTATCTTTTGCTGAGGTGTGCCAGTAAAGAAGGTATTCTAGCTTTCTATCTATCTATTAACATGAAATAATTTAAGTACATTACTAAAATAGTAATTTAATTTTTCTACGTTTAGTTTTTTTTTAATTGTTGAAATGAGAATGAAATGAAGACATGAAAATGAAATTTAAATATTTACTTTTCAAGTAGGCATATTACAATGCGCATATGAACCTCAAATAAAGCTACGCCGGCTCTAATTCTAACCTCAGCCTCGAGAAGATTTCAGTCCCCCCTCAGTTGGAGGAGGAGGAGATATTCACTATGGGACCGGCAAGAAACAAAGCGGGCCACATCTTGTTCTTAGAGTATCTATTTATTGACGATCGGTCTGGCGCAGTCGGTAGTAAGTAACCCTGCCTGCTACGCCGCGGTCCCGGGTTCGAATCCCGGTAAGGGCATTTATTTGTGTAATGAGCACAGATATTTGTTCCTGAGTCATGGATGTTTTCTATGTATATAAGTATTTATTTATTATATATATCGTTGTCTGAGTACCCACAACACAAGCCTTCTTGAGCTTACCGTGGGCCTGAGTCAATCTGTGTAAGAATGTCCTATAATATTTATTTGTTTATTGTATGTTATAAAATTACACCCCGTATAATAATGTTCCATGTTGTCACAGGTGGACAAGGCAGGAAAGAAGATAACTATTAACATTCCCAAGATGTCCGCGGCCTTCGCCGGTCACTACCAGGCCAAGTTCAAGGGCGAGGCTGGCACAATCACCAAGAACATTTTGGAGGTCACACTGTAAGTACTCATCTGTCAACCTTAACAGGATCTTGGGAGGGGATTTCGCAGCTAAGTAATTGATACCATTCATACAATATTACCAAATTTCATACAAATTTTAACTTGATGTCTTAAGCTGGCTGGTAGAATTTACCTATGAATGATGATTTTGAATCATAAATAAATATTGAATAAATTGATAGATTTGATTTAATTTGATGTTTTATACTTAATATTTTGTTCGTGTTGGTGTGGTGAAAAATTTTGTGTTTCACTCGGTGGCAAAGTTTGTTTAACCTTCGTGCCTTGAAACCCTCGCAACGCTCAAGATTCCAATATTGGAATCTTTCGCTTGCTCGGGTATCAATATTGGCATGTGCGCTTAAACAACAACTTTGCCCCTTTTTAAAACAAATAACTATTTCCCCTAGCTCGAAACCACGTGTTTTATCCTTTAATGCCAGTAAAGTAATTTGACCTTGAATTTAGTCAAATTTTCTGTTTTAAAATTGATAAAAGTGGGTGAATCTAGTGATGAAAATGAATTACCACCTGTGGAACTACTGGAAGCAGTAATAAAGGCGTTTTTTGCGTTGTACTTTCCTTCGCTATAGTGAGGGGAAAATTTTTGTGTTAGACACGGGTGCAAATATTGCAACAAAATCAAACCAAATTAAATAAAAATGAACTAAATTTTTCAATAGGTAGTCACTGTTTCTATTACGACACATGTTCAATATGTATTTTTTATTATTATTGCAGAGGTGCCGGTAAGTTCAGTTATCCTTCATTTATCTATAATATAATATAAATATACATAAAATTTGAATAATAAAATCAAATTATTAACTATTTTCTAAAGCATATTAATATTTACGGATATTTTTTTTTTCAGCGAAACGGCGACGTAGTCGTAAAGGATAAAATAATACCTTTCTACCTACATCTAAACAAAACTACATTCTGAAATAAACATAACTTAAAATATAATATTTCTTTTATTTCGTCCATTCTGTATTAAGCACGCCGATTCACAATAAATATTTTGATATAAAATCTAAAAAAAACTCAGTGATCCAAAGTTAATCTTGGCCTCAGAAACGAGAGATCGCCACCTGTCCCGATCCTGCGCAGCCTCTTGCCAGTCACTGACTTGAAGCCGACGCAGATCCGCCACCACACTGTCCTCCCAGCGATACCTGGGTCGACCCGCCGGAGGGCCACCAGCCGGTCGACCCAAGAACGCTCTCTTGACAGCCCGATCGTTTCCCATTCTAAGTAAGACCTGATTTAGACGGCGTGCGAACTCGCATGCGATTTTAGTTACATTGCGGGCTGTTGAGGTTACATACAATTTTGCACAGTAATCAAATACCGCAATGTAATAAAACTCGTATGCGAGTTCTCGTACCGTCTAAATGGGCCCTTAGTGACCGAACCAGCGAAGGCTTTCGTTTCGCCGATGATATTGGGTTCGGCCACTAACATCTTGATATAGTTTTGATAATTTTTGAAACTGTAGGAAATGTGCTGAATTTTGGTTATGTGTTTTTTTTTCTTCCTTGCGATATCCCGGCATTTTAAATGAAATAATTATTTAACATAACGATTTACAGACAATTAGTTCTATGGTCCCACACTAGGCGGAGCCTGTCCCGTGGAATTACTGATTAACAGGCCATGTGGCTTAGGTTTGAAACAACCTAAGCCGCATGGCCTGTTAATCAGTAATTGCTTGTTTAGGTTTGCCACGGCTCATAAGAGACTGGGGTCCACATTGTCAACTAAACCCAGAATATGCCGTAGGCTAAAGCTAGTGCCATCTGCGGGCCTATTTTTGAGTCTCACGTGTTCGAATTCAGAAAATTGTCACTGAAAATAATAAGCAAGTCACCGTTTTCAACCGGTATTTTAGTGACAAAATCCTGTATGCGAGATTCAAAAATCGCCCTCCTGATCTTTCAACTTACAGCGTAAACTGATTTTTTTTCACAATATTTTCCGCTTTCCTTGACCGAAAAGCGACTGACAAATCTCAAAATAACAATTACCGAATTCATTCAAATTACAAGATCATGATTTGATGATGATTATGAGTCATGGATGTTTTCTATATATATAAGTACTTGTACATTATATTATGACAAAGAGGATCGAGTATTATAGAGAGTTACTGTCAAAGTTAAATGTGTACCTAATCATAGTGCATAGACTGCCATCTCTCGACACAAGCTTAAAACTTTTGAACCTCAGTTTTGACAATTTGGCCCATATTGTTAGCTTGATATGTGTTAAAATGTCAAATATTAGTATTAGCGCCATCTAGCCGAGCGTTCCCCAAAGGTGTAACGCCATCTAGGCCACCGTACCTTTTTCTCTAAGGCTTTGAGGTACGTTTTTTTCTTAGACGTAATCCGTCTATACGGAGTTACATATGTCTTTGTATTATGTGTATCGTGTGGGACTCGGCTCAGTCAATCTGTGTAAGAAGTCCTATAATATTTATTTATTTATTTAGCTTTATCTTCTAATCCGCTGAATAAACGTCAATAAGTCATTTCATGGGCGTTTATAAATAAGTAATAGCTCGATATCGCGAGACGAATGCCTACATAGTTCACATTAACACCTAGAAAGGTAAGAACCGACAGCAAAAATACATCATGAATTTGTTTGAGTTAGTGTCATGTAATTAACATGTATCAATTTTACTTTTTGTCCAGCAGAAACAAATAATCGACGACAACAACGTATAGGGTACAATCTGCAATTTTTTTTAGAAAATTGCACCTTACCCACCAACGTACAAGGTGCTATCTGCTACAAGAAAAACCTTGTATACTGAGAAAAAATACAACCAGTTTTCATGTTCGTTCAACAAGTTTTTTGGTTAAAATAGCGCCTACGTGCTCTTTGGTTCAAACAACAAGCTACTTGTCATTTGAATCGGCAATATATTTGAATCAACAAGTCGATTTTATAAAAACAACCTGACACATATTGTTTTAAACATACGTTTGGCTGATTCAAACGGATAAACCGCAACAAGTCGAACTTGTTAAATTCACAATCCAAATTTCTCTCAGTGTACGTTGTTGTCGTCTACATTTGCCATCGAGGCCACTAGGCTTAGAATAAATTTTAATTTGGAAAACTGCCTTAGGTTAGGTTGGGGGTGACTGTTTTCGCCGACCGCTGCTTGAGAAATTAGGGTAAGTTAGAGAGACTTTATTTCAAACGTTTGATATAAGTTACGGCCGGCGGAAATGGTCAGGAAATTATGATTATCAATTTCTTGCAGTATTTTCTACCATATAAAAATCAGCAAGCAGCAGGAAGGTACTTAAGTATGTTTTTAAACCTTGTAGTAAAAAAATGGCCATCGGGCCAAACTAACTAATATGCACACATTAAGTAACTCTACATTATCCTATTTGATAATAGTTATTTGTTATACAAGGGGGCAAAGTTGTATTTTAACGCCGAGTGTGGAATTGAAAAACGAGCAAGTGAAAGGATTCTATAGTTGAACCACGAGCGAAGCGAGTGGTTCGAGAATAGAATCCTGACCTTGCGAGTTTTTTAACACACGAGAAGTAAAATACACTTGCACCCGAGTGTAACACAAAACTTTTCCCCTCACTATAGCGAGGAAACTACATCACAAAAAATGCGTTTATTACTACTTTCAGTAGTTCTACAGGTGGTAAATCATCTTTATTACTAGATTCACCTACTTTTATCAATTTTAAAGCAGTTATTTTGACTTTATTCAAGGTCAAATTACTTTACCCACTAGTGGATAAAATGCGTTTTTACCCGCTGGTATTGAAGCACAAAACACGTGTTTCCGAGCTAGTGAGGGGAAAAATCATTGACAACATTAGGAAGGTCTGGAAGCTCTTTGCTAACATAAAGAAAGAAACAAACATGAAAATATTTAAGTAAATAAGTTTTTTTGTTGACCGTACATATTAATTGGAACATTGCAAACTACTTCTAATTTCCAATACATCATTACGAATACAGCCAATAAGGAATTCGAGGAAATTAATATTAGTTTCATTTTGAAACTCATAGGCAGCCAGGATGTTTATATTATTACTATGTAAGTTATTGAATTTCTGTAAAATTGTTACATTTCTTGCAAGAAGTTTAAAGCCTGACCAGGCAGGCAAGTATGGTCGTTCGATAAATGATAAAACATCTGGCCGTCCCTATCGCACTATTTGTAAGTGCGATAGGGACGGCCCGATGTTTTATCGTTTATCGGGCGACCATGATTGCCCTACAGAAAAATATATGACTACCCGCCATCTTGCGGAATTTCATTAAGTATACTGAACTGTCATCCCATACATCAAAAATTTACTTCACAGTTCTTACTCCTAGTAAAAAAATGGCTAATTGTATCGTAGTACCAATAAAAGTGTCGCTTGATTCGAAAGCATAGAAGAATAAGTTACTTAATAAACTTAAGCTACTTAGAAAGCGAATAATTATTTTGAGTCACAGAACCAACGGAGTACGTAACTAAGTCAAAATACTTATAACAGGACTAAGACTCTTTATACCTTTTCTTTGTAACATGTTTTTCATGTCCGTGACTTATGAACCATGTTTTAAGTTTTTTCATCTTTTCTATAGGCTTGGCTCTTGTCACTAATTCAAGAATTAGCGTTCAAGCCGAATCAACAACTCAGACAACGTTAAATGATACAAATGTTAAAAATACAAATTCACCAGCAACAAGTCAAAATGATGAAACAATAAAGAAGCCCAGTTTACAACTGAATCAAAATAATTCTGAAGTTATACTATCATTCAATAAAAACACAACAGCGTTAATAAAAGAATTGAAGACAACAGTTGAAAATCTAATAGAACATTTAGAAAAAACGAAAACAACACCAAAACCTCATCAATCTATACAAGATAGTATTTATAATTATTTTCCAAAAATTCTTAGAAAAAGAAGAGCTATAGAAAATGTTACCGGCGTTCGGAATGATAGTAATATGATTCATGTTGATGTGAAAATGGACAAAGAAAAGAATGTTGAAAATGTTACTGAAGCGAACATCGAGAAAAATAATGTAACAGATGCTGACGACGATTCATATGATTGGTTGAGTAATTCTGATAATTCTACAGAAGCTAGTAATACTACAGAAGTTAGTGGAAGAAGAAGTTTCAGCTCTGACATGGAAATAGCTAAAGTTGTACGAACAAGACTGCTGTCTTATGTCCATGAACATATAAGCGATACTATGAATAAAATCGATTCACTTAAAAGTGTAAAGAACGCATACGCTACAAACAACATTTTTAATATAGGATACATAATGGCTAATATCGATCTCATAGAGAAGAATTTGAAGAAATTGAGAGAAGGGATAAATGAAAGTAATAAGGACTGGGCAGAGGCTCACATTTTAGATGTGTTTGATAAAGTGAAGTATACTAATAATGTGATGACAAGTTTAATGTCTGCTTTGAAGTCGATATTTAATGCGACGCCGAATAATGGAGTTCTTGAAAATTTACAAGGCGTATATGGTAAATGAATAGAGAAATGAAAATATGGTCACAATCTCATTATGTTATTTTAGAATAAATGTATTAACTCTTATTATGCTGTCTTTTTCTGCTGCTGATTTGATACATTTTTTTTTTATATTGGCGACACCTTACACAAATCACCATAGCCCCAACTAAGCAAAGATTGTACTATGGGTGCTAAGCGACGATATACATACTTCAATAGATAAATACACTTACTTATACACCGTGTTTCACTTAACACTAAAAACCTGAAAACTGTTTGTTCAGAATCGAGAGTAGAATCGATTGAGCTATATCTTGATGGGGGTAATATTTTTATTTAAATTGGTATGATTAGTTATTTTTTACGTTCCTATTCTATTGTATTCGTAATACAACATTGTGTATATCGCATTGCTAGATGTTGTATACCTTAGAATAAATTTTAAAAGTGGAAAATGTCTGCCTTGGGTGAGACTTGAACTCACGGCCTCTGGATTCCATCCTCTCACGGCCTCCAGAGGCCGTGAGTTCAAGTCTCACCCAAGGCAGACATTTTCCACTTTTAAAAAAAATTTATTCTAAGCCTAGTGGCATCGATTGCAGACGTTTCTGCTAATCAGAAGTTAAAAGTTGTATACCTTTTTCCGTATTTAGGGGTATTAATACTGGCTGGTTACTTGGGCGATTATTTTTTCCGCTACGAGTTTGACGTTGTTTGTCAGTTTAATCTTAATGTTTATCATAAGTCATAACAAATTGAACTCGTACCTAATTACAACCTTGAGTCATTCTGAATATTAGGTTTAAATTTGCTTACTGCGATTACCTGTCCAATTTGAAGTTTACTGTGACAAAGCTTTAAAGTGTTTTACAATGACATCTTAGCTGTCTATTGGTAAACCTTATGTCGTTGCAGTGACGTACACAAATAAATAGTTTTATGGTTTATTATGGTAGTTAGCAATTATTTTATTGAGTGTAGAGCTAAAAGTCAAGTAGAGCTGTACAGAAATCTAAAAATTCAATTTAAAAAAAAGTAACCATCAGATTAAAAGATGAATACTCTAGATGAGTTTAAAAAAATAAAAATCTGTTGGGGTGTCTGAGGTTTTGAGTGATACCGGAAACACGTTGTATAAGTTATATTCATAAAAAACATCCATGACTCAGGAACAAATATCTGTGATCATCACACAAATAAATGCCCTTACCGGGATTCGAACCCAGGACCGCGGCTCAGTAGGCAGGGTTTCTACCGATTGAGCCAGACCGGTCGTCAAACGTCATAATTGTATAACTTTGTTAACCCCCGAGGCAAAAACAACGGGGTGTTAAAAGTTTGACCTGTCTGTCTGTGTGTGTGTGTGTCTGTCTGTGGCATCGTAGTTCCCGGACGGATGAACCGATTTAGATTAAGTTTTTTTCTTATTTGAAAGCTAAGTTAGTCGAGAGTGTTCTTAGCCATGTTTCATGAAAGCCGGTCCACTATGTCGCGGTCGGGGTTTATTTCAAAAATTTTAATTTTGTGATTAAGTTATCGTAAGGTTACTTCACTTAGGTGTCATCTAGGTATTCTAGGTATCAACTAATTATAGGTTTTTCACATTTTTGCCGATAGCGTATATAGGAGAGACTTACAGTAGACGGCCATAATAAATGCATATCAGTCTTTGGAAAAAGACAATAATATTAACGATAAGCAAGAAAGAGACAACGCTCTACGAAGACGGAAAACCGATGTCCAGATGTATTGCGAAAAGATTTGCCTTCGAATTGTTACGGAAACGTACGAACGTGTCATGCTCTTTCAGTCCAGTACAAGATGTACTGACACTGACTGAACTAGCATGACAAATACGAACGTTTCCGAAGGAAACCCTTTTCGCATTACATCTGTCCATTCTTTATGGTCGTTTACTGTACAGCTGTCACTCAATAACCTATGACTCCAAGTCTTATTCAATGCATTCACAAGCAGACACAGGTTTACCCATCCACCGAGACCTCGACGCGCTAAAGGCTCTCAGACTGAAGTCTCGACTACCCCTCGCAATTAAATTCCACGAAAGTGGGTCACAAGTAAGCCCCTTAGAGGCATGGATTGGGTAGCCAGAGACCTACGGAGCTGTTCGAGTTCGATACTGGGGTCCCACCAGTGGGATTTAAGGAGCTTCTACAGGTTTGGTGTCGGCTGAACCGGATCAGAACAGGCATCGGAAACTGCGCATCTCTGCAGTGGTGGGGATGGCGCGAGTCTGCGGAGTGCCAGTGTGACCACCCAGATCAGACGGTGCACCATATAGTCTTCGAGTGCCCCATCACCAAGTTTAGCGGAAAAAGGGCTGATCTTAAAACACTATCGACAAATGCCGTTGAATATTTTAAATCTAGTATTTTAAGAATTTAAGTAGAAAACCTGTAAGCCATGCGATATATAAATGCATTCACATTTTTTTTAACCACATAATTAATTTAAAACAAAATCTTTTTTTACCGAAACTGCAACAGTGTGCGTAACCGAAACCGAATGCACAAACGCTCCGATATTATCGCTTTTTGTAGTTATCTATCTCTATCGCTCTTGCGTATTGGCACGACAGAGCCAGACTACATTTATGCGGCGTTACGGTGGTGTTGGCTGCGGGGCCTCTCATTTTCATTTTATGGTCCTTCGAACCGGATGTTCATTTTTAATACCTACCCCATTGCAATCAATATTAGGATGCGACAATTTAAACGATTTTATATGTGTTAAAATAAATAAAACTAATTTATAATTTGTTCGTTTTATTTCTAACTAGAATACATCACACTTATTATTATAACAATCATTATTTTAACAAATATAGAATCCGACCACATACTTATATCATATCAAATAGATAATGAGAACAATAATATTTGTAGAATAGGTTTTAATTACCTGCATTTTTTTCTATTTTTGTGAATTGCTAATTATTAAATAATAAAAAATACTGGCATACCTATAGCCTGTCAACCAAAGTTTGGCAGTAGCAATGTACATCGAACTAAAGTATGGTATCCCTATAAAACGAACAAAAACCAGCAATGTACGCCGAACAGCCACAGATATTTTTTTTTCAAGGGGCTCATTGGGCCTGCAGCATTGGAATGCCTCCCAAATAAAAAAAGCATATGAAATGCGTATACTCATCCTTTACTTCCTTACGAATTAGATAATGTATTAAAAAGGGACGGATATATGGTAGTTATTTCTCTTTTTCGTAGGGTGGAGGTTTCCACAGATAAGATACAAATGACACGTGAATATCCACCGATTTTCAAAACTAGTGTTGCTAGCCCGCGATTTTTCAAATTTGCCGCCTATTTCTAGTGACAAGATTTGGTTGACGGTCTATATATTTTAATCACTGGTATGTACGTCAACCAATTGGAGCCCTAGGTCACTCTACAACCATGTCAAAATGACAAGCAGCAAGAGATTTCTTACAATCTGATTTATAACGTCACTGTGACGTAGTTCTACAGTGACCTAGGGTTCCAATTGGTTGACTGTACTTTTAAAGTAAAACTTATAAAACTATTACAATAAAAGTTTGCGGTCAGAAAATTTTGCTTAAAATTTAAAATAAGCCTCTATACAACAGTCAATGCTTAAAATTACATCTAAATATATTTAGCCTATAAATATATTACATTTTGTAAATGCTTTTGTACATAACAATGTACAACGGTTGTTCTCATTAGTTATATATATTTTTAAGTGTATACAGCGTGTGTATTCCATACGGGCGAATATCTTAATAACGACTAGTATCGAACAAGGAGCCTAACTACATGGTTTTTTTTTTAATAGATGAGATATTTTTTTTCATACATAATAATTCAACACGCAATGTATTAAGTCCACATCAATTAGCGTACCTACCTAAACGTCATTACGACATGACGTTTATGTCATCTCAAATTAAGTTGGACGGCGTACATTGCTGGTTGGCCAGATTAAAAAAAATAATTACTCTTAATTAAGCACTTTTTAACAAAATGATTATGCTATACGATTCGTATGATCAGATACTATAACTGGATACATTATTCGCCCGTATGGAATCCACACGCTGTATATACACTGTTTTCATGTCTGCTACTTTAAAAACATCCCAAGGTCTATATTAATATATCTTACATGTAATTTGAGCATGATTATTTAAATATTAAAGTACCTTCCTTTTAAAATATTGTTAACTAGCTTTTGCATGCGGCTTTGCTCGCGTTAAATTAGAAAATTGCGGTGTGCTTCATACAAGCTTCCACCCCCCATTTTAGGGAAGTGGAGGATTAGAAAGAGACTAAAAATAGCATATGTCACAGTCCATCCCTTCAGCTATCTCCCCTTAAAAAAATCACGTCAATTTGTCGCTCCGTTTTACCGTGAAAGACGGACAAACAAACAGACACACACCCTTTCCCATTTATAATATTAGGTTGGATATGTTTGGGTCTCACGGATGTTTTATAGTTCAAACTTAACTATTTTATCATACATATTTTTTGTAAGTGTTAAGGCTGCTTTCAAAAAAAACATCAAAATAATGTAAAATTGATCGTTTTAGTCGGTGAAATACTACACTTTCCGTTATCTAATAGATTTATTTGATTCAAATTTCAGTTAGAGCATCTTATTATCTTGATTTTTATAAGACTGGATTTTTGAAAACCAAGTCACTAAATTAATTATGAATTTTTCTCTAAAGCACGTTTAGAAAAACTCGCGTATAGAGCTGAATTAGTCGATCTTATTTGTAAAATTTGGACAATTTTGATTACTAAAACAGGTAAATTTATAATTCGTGTACCCTGTACTACAAACTTCTCAGACTACATTTTTATTATAAGGTTTTAAAAAAGAGTAAACGAGGCTAAGACGAAATCAATTTTTTTCAGAAATTACCTAAAATTAAGTGACAATTTCTTTGAAAATCTACATCACATCGAAATAATTTTTGTATTTAATGAATCTGCAACGTTTACTTAAATTGCTGTTATGCCTTAGTGATTATAAATTGCTATTATTTATTTTTGGCAATTTTTTGAAAACGAGCCTTCACTGGTACAATTATTACCACTTTTGGACATTTTCTCATATTTTGTTAGACCAAGTAGAAAAAGTCCTATAATGTGATATATATTTGTAAACTACTCGCAAAGCCCTTTAATTTAATACCACACACGGTATGATCAAGCGCTCGGTTGCGATTTCAATGTTTTTCACACGAAAGCCCTCTTAATATAATTCTTTATGAAATGATGAATTCTTATTTGAGGTTGTTGTATTATGATTTAGCCATCATATTAATTTACCTAGCCACATCTGAAAAGTCAAAAGCTAAGTTATGATGTTTGATATAAACTATTCTTGTACAATTTATGGTACCTGCCTAGAAATATGTAATATTATATATGTAACTATACTCTGTTGGCTTGAGATTTCCTCACTGGCTGCAAAATACTGTCTAACACTACTGTCGCCGCGTTTACGTTACTGCACCTTTTGGACAAAAAAACAGTAAATTAATTTCACAAATAAAACGAAGAAAACAAGTTCACACAAGCGTATATAAGATTTAGATTTAGATTTCTTTATTTCATGATAAAAATTACACTATAAATTTGTTACATGCCAAAGTTATGTTTATCTTCTCATCATGATCGTCGTATAAGAAGATCTATCTGGCGATGATGATTATAACTGATCTGTATGCGTAGCAGAATGCACAAACGCTCACGAAACGCTCACAATAATATCTCTTTTGTAGCTATCTATCTCTATCGCTCTTGCGTATTGGCGCGACAGAGCCAGACTATATTTCTGCAGCGTTTCGGTGGCGTTTTGTGCAAAAATGCCATTCGGCTACGGGTCCTGGAGCAAATCCTAATTGGTAGAAGTTCCACCCTTCATAAAATCGCTTACCATCAAGCAGGTTCATAGGTACGTTGAAACGCCAAACGATAAACTAATTGTTTCTAAATGGATACGACAGATGCAACGAAAAAGGCAGCAGAAGTGAAAAATCAGACCCCTTACCTCGGGAACATATCGTTGCAGCGTAGTTCTGTCCAACCAGTAAGAGCTTCATACACCATCGTGTCCAAAGCCTTGTCAGCTGGTAGCTCGCCTGTCAGCATTCGAAGCGCGATCCTATAAAATAAAAATAGTTCTATGAGTACAAGGCTTTTTAGGGAATTTTTACTGGTAAAGGTGTGGTTTGCTAAAAATCTGTGTTACACCGGACTTAGCATTTAACTAATTTTAAGTTATTGAGCAAGCCAATTAAATCACACCACATGCAATGTAACTAAACCGACTCACCCACTTACTTATTACTTATTTACTTGACTAACCATTAATATAGCTAACGCCCCCTTAAGTTGTACCCCGAAAATTTAACCTCATAATCGTCTAGTGATCGTGTAGAACCCCTCGATGTGAACCGCGATACCCCAGATTTTTTAATCGAGACATAACACGGACTTCAGACATACCACAGACATATTACGGACATATTACAGACATCGGACATAATGCAGACATAAAACGGACTTCGGACATAACACGGACTGCTTTGTTTACTATTTATTAAGCCATACACTAACCCTGTTTTTAGTGTCTGAAGATGCCAAATCCTGATCTAAAAAGGGTATGAGCTGACCACATCCAAAGGGGCTCTTTGAAGCCAGCCCGTCGGATGTTTTTGAAAGCTGCTAAGGGTTTTCGCAAGAAGCACAGAATATATAATAGTACAAGTACAGAAGGCTCACTCCTTTGATGTTCACAAAACGCCGCCGTTCTAAATCCCTACCTACATTAAGAAACGGACCGCACGCGAGCAGCCGACATTGAATTCTATTGCGCTGTGCGAAGGCCGTCACCACTGAACGGGCCGCGAACTCGCGGCCGCCGGCATGTACTTGTAGCGCCGCGTTAGAATCGCGGAGTGAACCGCCCCTAGCAGAAGTAGAAGTGGTGAAACAGGGTATGAGGACTTACCCGTTTATCCTAGCCATGGTGGCAAGAGGTGCATTCAGCTTGGCCGTGGCTGCCAAGTTTCTGCAGTACAACAGCCACACGCAATCCAGCTCCGTGTAAGTGCCGTGAGCGTTCGTTTGCGTTGCCTGGCAACAAAACAAATGCTAAGACATAATTTTCGACAAAACAAGACAAACAGCGTACTTAGCAAAATCTAGACCCGAACCTAGGATCAATCAATAATCCATACTTAATATTATAAATGGGAAAGTGTGTGTGTCTGTTGGTTTGTCCGTCTTTCACGGCAAAACGGGGCGACGAATTGACGTGATTCTTAAGTGGAGATGGTTGAAGGGATGGAGAGTGACATAGGCTACTTTTTGTCTCTTTCTAACACGAGCGAAACCGCTAGATGAAGCTAGTTCTGAATAAAAAAGGGCTTCTCTAAATTTATTATTATTATTAATCCCTGCCGCTTCTTTCCGCCATCGCCCTACGCGACAACATTTCTGTCTCCATCATTTAGATGGCTGGTAGTCGTGTCATTCTTGAGAATTCGATTCTTGATGTCATTCCCTTGGCGTATTTTTTATACAAATTTCTTTATAGTTGTAATAAAATATGAAATTATATTTAATAATAAGCATATTTATCGAATAGGCATCACTTTCCATTAATTCAGTTCAAAAAGCTTAGGAAAATTATCATTACCCTGCTTAAAATCCCAGGGAATGAGAACCAAGGGAATGAGAAAAAAAGTATGTTTATTCTCAATTTTGCAGAAACTGTAATTAATATGAAAATAGCTAAATAATCAATACATGCAGTCATCCATATACTATTATTATCACTAAAAACGCTACGCTTATTGTAAGTAAATAATACATTTTATATAAAAAAATACAGAGTAATGATAATCACAGTGAACCACAGCCAGGGAAATGATATATTTACCTTCATAGCTCAGAACTCTTACGACTTGTCATGTCCCCTCCCCGTGGTGTCGGGAGCGTTACGGACGCTTATTAGGCACGGTGGGCTCAAAGTCTTGAAAAGTGTTTAAGTAGGGGTATGCACGTTGTTTAGTGAGGCACCAAGGGAATGATAGCTAAGCTCCGGACAAACCTTTCATTATAGATGCTCAAGAAAATACAGTAAACACAGGAACCACTTTTTTATTGAAATCATAAACTAATGCTGTAACGATTTTAACTTAAAACTATAGTTGATTTCAATCCCTTACTTATTCTTTTTGTAGTAGTTTACTCAAAAAAGACGAATGGACGCACCAGGGTAATGATGTTTCAGGTGTTTGATTTTTTTTTAAGTTAATTCTACTAACCTTAAATAAAAATGCATTCATGCCCCAGTTAGATTACGTGGTACTATAATGATAAAAAAATAGTTTGATGATTTATTTCAATGTTTTGGGTACTTTTTTCCCCAGGACGGGGAAAATTGACACTTTCAAGAATCACCCAGTCCTCACCTGTGCGTTTCTCCAGAAACTTCCTGCCCCGCACCGCTAAACTGTAGAATAAATTATCGCCTGCGGTATTTCCGGACCGATACGACTTTCGAACCTTCAAAAAATAGCGTACATCCATAAGGCCGGCAACCCACCTCCAATACTTCTGGTGTTTCGGGTGGGCAGCAGCGACCGCTACCAATAATAATCGTTTAAGTTTAAATCAGTTTTTTTTTAGTCAGTATTGTACCTGCTGACTGCTCAGATGATTGAGCGCATGCGTGTTGCCGTCGATATCTCTGGAGATCTGTTGCTGGATGTTGCTGTTCAGGGTCTCGCGGTTCGATATCTGGTTGAGGACGATTCTGTCAAAAATAAAGTAAATGTCATCATCAATGTCATCATCCTCATTGCGTCACCCGGCATTTGCCACGGCTCATGGGAGCCTGGGGTTGGCTTTGACTACTAATACCAAGATTTGGCGTAGGCTCTAGTTTTACGAAAGCGACTGCCATCTGACCTTCCAACCCGAGGGGTAAGTAGTCCTTATTGGGAACTGTAAGTTAGTTCATAGAGGAATAAGCAATAGAGTTGTAACTCCATAAGTCCATATATCAGTAAATTTGACTTATTTGTAGTGACATCTAGCGTCAAACACGCGTCATTTACGCATCAAATAGCGTAAATTATCAGTACCATTACTCGACACTAGGTGTCAACAGTGTCGCGTCTGCCAAAAAAATAATATTAAAACAACTTATATTACAAGCAGAAGGAATTGAAAACAGAACGCTATTGTAATTTAGCTAAAAATTGTTGAGCATTAGACTGTTTGTTCGTCGCGACATCTATTGACAAGTAGTGTTTGACTGTTAAACGCTAGATGTCACTACAAAAAACTCGAAGTTACTGATGTATGGAGTTACAACTCTTTCCTTACTTATTCCTATATGGTTAAGTTCCAGTAAGTTCGATGCTCATGACTTACTTGGTATTCTTATAAGCTCGTCCAAGATGAATGGCGGCACGGGCGGTACTCATGCCCACTTCCAGAACGTTCTCCAGTAAATTCTTGCCAATGTCAAAGTCATCCACGTTCTCTTGCCGAAGGTTCTGGCGTTTACTGTAAAATAAGAATTCGTCGGTTAAGGAACGAAAACGCTTTGCGTGATTTGCGCCTTATCTAAGACCACGGGAACAATGCCGTCCTTGAAACATCGGAGGTTAGTGTTAGAAACACTTAATCACACATGGGAGTTGTATCCATCACAGAACTAGATTTAGATAAGGTACAGCGGGGCAAATCTCGACTGGGGGGCCATTGTAACTAATCATTTTTTTCCATTATTACACTATGATGTTGAGAGTTCTACATATATCCACTGAACAAGCCTACCATGTATAACCGGTGGACACTCTATTTAATAATGCAAATATTGTAAAATATGGAAAAAATTGACCAGTATATTTGCCCCCCAGTCGAGATTTGCCCCGCTGTACCTTAGAAGAAACAAGTTCATCTATTTGTATGGCGGCCGAGCGTGTCCGATTTTCTACTGAAGTTGTTACTTGCCTGTGATTTTAAATATGTCTCAGGCTCTTGAGTGTTCATAATTTTTGTGTTATTACAATCAAATATCACGTGACGAGGCATTTTTAATGTTTTTGTTGACTTCAACTTATAAAAATTGACGCCCGAAAGCTGTGATTAAAGACGGATAACGCAGTGGATTTTACTGAGTTCATTTGACACGCTAAGTACTTAGATACGTTTCCTTGATCTATGGTATAGTTATATGACATCAGTGTTCTCAATGTTAAAATGTATACACCATGGATTCTTAACTTACGAAAATGCAGCTGTGTTATAGATCTCATTCTGTTTAGATTCCACCTTGCTGGGGTCCAGGAATAATGCGTTGAACGCGAACACATCTGGGTCCTTCAGCATCTTGTTTCTCACTCCTTCCTGTAATAACAATCGTGAAATAAAATACTTATTTCAGATCTTTTTATCAGAATTTATAGAAAACAGGACGTATGATTTTGTGTCTCACTAATACGGAATATCGATAGAGAGAGTCATTCGCTACGAAACGTGAGTGATTGGTCATCATGTCGTCATTTAGTTATCTACGGGGCCCTATATGGCCTACAGGTAAGCAAGAAAAAAATTGATGCATGTGGAGATTTTAACATTAGAACCGATATAATTTACAGTGCTATAACTTTTTCACGTCTGCCACAAATAATACAGTTATAACTATAAATAACTAAGCGTATTGCGCTTACCTGATTCTCCCACGCCATCAACTGAATATTATGGAGGAGCATCACATCCAGAGTCAAAATCCCAAACGACAGCAAATCTGTACTGTTACTCAAAATGATCTTCCTACTATGATTCGTACTAGTATAATTATCACCAAAGTATATGTCTTTAAGCTTATTCATCACTATGCTTACATTACCTTCTATCAAACTCTCATTTAAAGCTTTCAAAAGTTGTCCAAAATCATTACCAGACTTAATTTTCTTTGAATGATTACCAGCAACTTCGAAATCAGGATCTGATACTATCCAATCGTGTAGCTCTTGAACTTTTTCTATTAAATAACTTGTCATAGTATTGCTTTGCATGTAATCATCGTATAGATTCTCATCATTGTAATATTCTTCATAGAAATCATTATCGTTTTTCTTTAGAACTGCTACGTAGCCATCTGGCAGTTTTATATCTTGTTTGTTAATGAAGACATCAGGTAGAGTAGGTTTAAAATCAGGTATATCCTTCTTTTCTGTGACTGCAACTTCAGTTGCTTCTGGCATTTTTGCGTGATCCTTCTTTTCAATTTTTCTTTCAGCGTGATGAATAATATCATGCACTGGGTGCATTTGAGGTTTTGTTAGGAGACTATGGTTTTTCTTCTTATCTCTATTCGCAACGATGTTCTTGAATATAGATAGTTTCTCTAGGATCGGGAATTGGATTTCGTTTTCTTGTTCTTCTGAACTGTCGTTATCAATGTTGGAAATGTCTGAAATATCTGAAATATCTGATTCGGTAGATGTTGGTAGCTTTCTTGGCTGCAGTATTGGTTGAGAATATATTGACTCCTGTGAAAATAGAAAAGATTGATGTCAGAATATTCTGCGCAAATTATTAGAAGTTCTAATAGTAGATTTTTTTCTGTTAATGCTTTTTATTTTAACATTAAAGTGGCTATGCAAGAAACTAAAAAAAAACAAAGCAATAGCATAAGTAGTTCTCGAGATAATTAGTAATGTGACCGAAAAGGGTTGCACCATAAGGGTTCCTTTTGTATTATTTTGGAACGGAAGCCTAAAAATGTGTCTTAGAATAGAAACGTGTCTACATTGATGGATCACTCATAGCAGGTAAAACAAACCCTTTTAGAACGGATGATACTTTCAAATTAAATGCTAGGTATAGAAATCGGTTCCCATGGGCCGGTGTGCTTGTTAGTCAAATAGTCACACATGGTTTAAAACTATGGGAAAAGCCTTGCACAGCCTTGAGAACTATGATTGCAAGTAAATATCGGAAGACTGTGCTTTCTAATAATAGCCGTTTCCTGAGAATGCACCGGTGCATATGCGTCGCCAAATGACGGACTATTACGGTATCATGCGTACCATTATGCGTGGGTACCAATTTGTGGGTACCACTTTGTACGTACCATTATTGATGCTTTGTTTAACAACGCTGCGCTTGGGTGGGCGATCTTTAGGAAATCAAAATAAACTTGAGCCTTAGACACACCATGGCGAAGGTACGTAAGGGTAAAATTTGTGTAGATTAATATCTCGACCACAAAGAAGTACTTACCTAAATAAAATACATATTATAAAGAAAAATATTTTCTCCATAAATAAATGGACTTCGTTCCACGAAGCACTCTCTTTCAGTTATCTTCATCCAAGAGCGTAGTTACAAGTATGCAATATCACCAGAGTGTAAACAAAAATGGCTCTTGGTTTTTCAAGCGAACAAAGCCTACGTTTGTTAAAGCAAGTGAAGTGAACATTTTCAATATTGAACGGCCAGGGTAGTGATTGATTCGGAATGTGGAAGTTTGAGCATGGCTAATAGGGTTTCTAGACTCGACGGCTTAGCAAAATTATAGAATATAGTAAGTAAGTATGCACTAGTGTAGTGTACTACTTTTAGACCTCTTCAGTATGTTCAGCGTTTTTCGTTACTTTACATTACAGCACACTGGAACCCTTATTATTTTTGTTGCTGTTATATTCTCCTGACCGATTTCGGCCACAGAGACTGTAAGTTCTGGTGCTAGCAGTTTTTAATTTGGGTTATTATTATTATTTTCACCACACCAACTGATAAAGGCGTTCTTTGCTATTCGAAAACTGATAGCAAAATTGCATTTTATCCGCATGAGTGCAAAGTAATTTCATACAAATTTTAACTTGATGTCTAAAGCGGGGTGTTGGAATTCACGTATAAATGATGATTTTGAATCATAAATGTTAAATAAATTGAAGTACTTTATTTATTTTAATGTTTCACAGTTCATATTTTCATAGTGTTGGTGTGGTGAAAAATGTTGTGTTTCACTCGGTGGTAAAGTTTGTTTAACCTTCGTGCCTTGATACCCTCGCAACGCTCAAGATTCCACTTTTTGAACCACTCGCTACGCTCGCGGTTCAATATTGGAATCTTTCGGTTGCTCGGGTATCAATATTGGCACGTGCGGTTAAACACCAACTTTGCCCCCTTGTAAAACAATAGTTATTTGTTATACAAGGGCGCAAAGTTGTATTTTAACGCCGAGTGTGGAATTGAAAAACGAGCAAGTGAAAGGATTCTATAGTTGAACCACGAGCGAAGCGAGTGGTTCGAGAATAGAATCCTGAACTTGCGAGTTTTTTAACACACGAGAAGTAAAATACATTTGCACCCGAGTGTAACACAAAACTTTTCCCCTCACTATAGCGAGGAAACTACAACGCAAAAAATGCGTTTATCATTGCTTCCAGTAGTTCCACAGGTGGTAAATCATCTTTATTACTAGATTCACCTACTTTTATCAATTTTAAAGCAGTTAATTTGACTTTATTCAAGGTCAAATTACTTTACCCACTAGTGGATAAAATGCGTTTTTACCCGCTGGTAAAAACGCATAAGGATAAAACACGTGTTTCCGAGCTAGTGAGGGGAAAATAACTATTTCCGCTCTCTGGTGTGCCCTAAGATGGCTCGATAATCTTTCTGCTGAATACTCGCGCGCATTTAGGACACGTGAGCACACCACCAACATAGTTGGAATGGAGGTTGGCGGCCGAGCCTTAACTTCATCTCGCTTTGTGTCGAGCTCAGTGTGACGTACGGTCTCAAAATCACTGACTCGCTCATGTATGAGACGCCGCCATTCTGACCGCTGCGCTGCCTTGCACTCCCAGGGTTCAATTCCGCATCTCTTCATATGTCTTTCATATGTTTCATGTGTTATGTTTGTTTATGTGTGTTGTTGTGTGAGTATTAATATGTTTTTTTTTTGTAGTTGCTGTTATTTTTGGGGTGTATGTAAAAGAACAATCTTTTATTGTTTTGTTGTATCGTACCGGAGCCTCATAGACTTGGTGGCTGTAGCCCCATCTTGTGACGACCACGGTGGCGAGCACTAGCACAGCACAGACAGCAAAACAGGAGGCGCTCGCGATGATCCACACCTTCAACGGAACCTGAAGAATAAAGAAAGTCAGTAAGTTCATCTATTATGCACGTAGAGGAATAAGTAAGGGAAGAGTTGTATGTAAATGCAAATTATTTGTAGTGACATCTAACGTCATCCACGCGTCAACTAGCGTAAATTATCAGTACTGCTACTTGTCAATAGATGTCGCGACGAACAAAATGTTTAATGCTGAACAATTTTTAGCTAATATTATAATAGTATTAATCAGTACTCTGTTTTCAATTCCTTTTGCTTGTAATATTAGTTGTAAACTGTTTTAATATTACATTTTTGGCAGACGCAACACTGTTGGCATCTAGTGTCGGGTAGTGGTACTGATAGTTTACGCTATTTGTCGCCAGTTACCACTACAAATAACTTGCATTCTACCTTGCTTAAGATCGGCTGTATTCGGTAAATAAACTCACAGCGGTCTCCGCAGGTAATCTACAAGCCACTGGCGTTGGTGGTAAAGGCCATCTAGCTCGCTCGGCGCTCGGCATCGCTCGTCGGTGCTCGGACAAGATCGGCTATATTCGGTAAATACGAGTAAAACTCACCGAGGTCTTTGCAGGCAGTCTACAAGCCACTGGCGTTGGTGGTAAAGGCCGTCTAGTTCGCTCGGCGCTCTGCATAGCTCGTCGGTACTCGTTCGGGCAAGATCGGCTATATTCGTTAAAAAAAACTTACAGAGGTCTTCGCAGGTAGTCTACAAGCGACTGGCCTTGGTGGTAAAGGCCGTCTAGTTCGCTCGGCGCTCTGCATAGCTCGTCGGTACTCGTTCGGGCAAGATCGGCTATATTCGTTAAACAAAACTTACAGAGGGCTTCGCAGGTAGTCTACAAGCGACTGGCCTTGGTGGTAAAGGCCGTCTATCTTGCTCGGCGCTCGGCACCGCTCGGGCAAGATCGGCTGTATTCGGTAAAACAACTCACAGAGGTCTTCGCAGGTAATCTACATGTGACTGGTGTTGGTGGTAAAGGCCGTCTAGCTCGCTCGGCGCTCGACATGGCCCGTCGGTATTCGCTCGGGCAAGATCGGCTGTATTCGGTGGTGGTCGTGGCTCGGCTGGCGCAGGAGGACGCCGAAGGCGGACGCTTTTCGTATTCGTAGTGGAACATATTGCTGAAATTATATTTAGAAAATTAATACATGAAATGAATTAAAACAAAATAAACTAACTATACTCTGTCAAACAAGTGTGTCAGTAAATAAGAACAAAGAAAACTACAGGTATCCTTTTCTCTAGCACCCTAAAGAAAAGGATGCATATAGTATTCTTTGTTCTTATTTACTTACAGACTTGTTTGACAACGTATTAAAGTATGTCGAAGCGGAAATTATTGCATGAAATTATTGTCCAGTGCATATTTAAAAGCAAGATGAATAAGTAAGGGAAGAGTTGTAACTCTATACATCAGTAAATGCGGATTATTTATAGTGACATCTAGCGACAATCACGCGTCAAATAGCGAAAATTATCAGTACTGCTACTTGTCAATAGATGTCGCGACGAACGAAGAGTCTAATGCTTACCAATTTTTAGCTAATATTACAATAGTATTAATCAGTATCAAAGACTTATGTAACTCCGTATAGACCGATAAAGTCTAAGACAAAAACGTACCTCAAAACCAAACAGAAAAAGGTACGGTGAGCTAGATGGCGATACACCTTTGGGGTACGCTTGGCTTGATGGCACTAATATTAATATTTGACATTTTAACACATATCAAGCTAAGAATATGGGCCAAATTGTCAAAACGGAGGTTCAAAAGTTTTAAGCCTGTGTCGAGAGATGGCAGTCTATGCACTGTGATTACACATTTTACTTTGACAGTAATTCTCTATAAATACTCGATCCCCTTTGTCAGTATATAAAAGAAGAAACTGACTGAATGACTGACTGACATATCAACGCACAGCAGAAACCCCTGGTCCTAGAGATTCCAAATTTGGCACGTAGGTTCCTTATAAAGTGTAGAGGAGCACTAAGAATGGATTTTTCATAATTCACCTCCTAAGGGGGTAAAATGGGGGTCTAAAATTTTGTATGGTAAAACAAGATTAGTTTGACTATATCACGCGGCAAAATCTAGTATTATATAAGTTGTTTCTCCATAATTATATACTAAGCGGTCATTAATAAGCACGTTTACCACGAGTTTGACCTGTGCCAACACGTCACGTCAGTCCTAAACCCATGGTATTCGTACAGTGCTTTTTGCCCATGAAAATAACACAACAACTGCTAGACAACTTATCTAAAGATCTGGACTGTGTGCCCTAGTCTCGCGAACCTAACCATCGTGTCTACCGTTGCCTCGTTTACCACCGTTTATGTACTGTTAGATAACTAAAGATACAACTGCTGGTCGCAGACATATTTCTGTATTAGACGTCACATCAGACCTCTGTCAGTAGGTACAATTTAATATACCATTCGTATTCAGACGACACCTACATTAATTAAGGCTGCATTTCCAGCAGAAATCTGCAAAATTCTAGTTATTATTGCAATACAAAATACACTGCCGATTGTATTTCTAGCGATTTTGACATGAATGCAGTTGGAAGTTTTCAATTGTAGGTAATGACACGCTCTAATTCTTCTGCCGACTGCATAGATACCGCAAATGTCAAATATCACACATCCATACTAATATTATAAATGGGAATGTGTGTGTCTGTTTGTTCGTATTTCACGGCAAAACGGAGCGACGAAGTGACGCGATTTTTAAATGGAGATAGGAGAGTGACATAGCCGACATAGGCTACTTTTTGTCTCTTTCTAACCCCCACTACCCTAAAATGGGGGGGGGGTGGACGTATGTATAGAGCATTCCGCAATTGTCGAATTTAACGCGAGCTATAACAAAGAAAACTATATGCATCCTTTTCTTTAGGGTGCTATAGAAAAGGATACCTATAGTTTTCTTTGTTCTTATTTACTGACAGACTTGTTTGACAGAGAATAATAAAAGATAGTACCTAATTTAATATACCATTTGGATTCAGAGCTGCATTTTCATCAGAAATTTGGAAAATTCTAGTTACAAGTATTATTGCAATACTAACTATAATGTAGGTAGGTACCACATTGTCGATAGGTAGTCGATAAGATCGATGGATCTTTTGATCAAAAACTTCACGTTTTATTCGTTCAATCAGAAGTCAATCAGTCGTTCAGAAATATAATGTAGGCACACCTCGGACACTGGCGATCAAATACATGAAAGTGGCGCGTTCCTAGCACACAGTCTAAGCTCGTGTAGGTGAACGCGTATCATGCGTGTATGAGTATGATATGACAGGTCGACTGTTCGCGTTTTTGACAGACGGTAACTGTGAGGCAAAGACATATATGTAATGTAACTCCGGATAAACGGATAAAGTCTAAGAAAAAAACGTACCTCAAAACCATAATGAAAAAGGTACGGTGGCGAAGATGGCGTTACACCTTTGGGGAACGCTCGGCTAGATGGCACTAATAAAAATGTTTGACATTTTAACACATCAAGTTAAGAATATGGGCCAAATTGTCAAATCTGAGGTTCAAAAGTTTTAAGCCTGTGTCATGAGATGGCAGTCTATGCACTGTGATTACACATTTTACTTTGATAGTAACTCTATAATACTCAATCCCCTTTGCTGTGAAGTAACCGAGAGGGGGCGGGTGGCACTTTCAGCGGGGAGCGGGAGTGGCCATACTGTACAATAGTACTCTGTATTATACTGTGATCTAGGTCACTTAGGTACTAGAACTCAAGTTTTCCCATGCAATAGCATTAGGGCCCAGCGCCGTGTCGGCTCCGTATCGTGAGCGGAGCGTGACGAGCTAACTTGAGCTAAGTGACGTGAGAATGTAAAGGGAAAGAGGCTTCCATGACAGTATTACAAGTATTTATTACATAGGCAGGGTCGTTGTGCTCGTTTCAAGCACATCAGCCCATACAAAAAAGCGTACCACTGAAATGTATGGACTTTTTAAGCTTAAAACTAGATGGCGCTGTTCGCAGCCTGGAAGTGGCCAAAATCATATTTTCCCCAAATACCTATAACGCGTTTTTAATTTTTTTGAAAAACAAAGACATATTTCTTTATTTTCATATAATGACATCACGTAAATACACATTTTGAAAAAAATAAATTTGTGGGCATCATCAGTGTAGTTATCAGTGGCGGAGCGTCGATACAACTCGATTCCCAACGGGTTCCCTAAAATTTTCTAGTATCTGTAGAAGTCCATACAAAACAGATTCCAAAAACCCCTCCGGCTTTACAACGAAAATTTTCACGCCCCGCCACTGGTAGTTAATGATAGTATTTAATAGGTGGCGCTTAAAAATGGAGGTACGATTCTTAGTGTGAAGATTGTAAATCCTATATGAATAATCTTTGGTTTCAGTAAATATTTTTAATTCTCATATTCATCATAAAATCATAATACCTAGCTCTGCGGGCCGATTTTTGAGTCTCACGCGTTCGAATTCAGAAAATTGTCTCTGAAAATAATAAGCAAGTCAC